>NC_056725.1:1310317408-1310387525 GCF_019279795.1 Protopterus annectens
AGTATCCCAAGATGCATCTCGCCCTAGCCCTAGATCTCGTTTGCCGCTCGTAGAGTTAGGACGTGGTCTCGCTTGGCTGTGGCTAAGTACCCTTTCTATACTTTTCATAAGTATTTAGCAGTCCGTTTCTAGTAAAAAGCTATTTTAATAGCTAGTTTTCATTGTGAGTGTACTGTGTGAGCGTTTTTTTTTTTTTTTTTTTGTGTGGTATCCCTCTTTTGGCGGGCTAGGCCCGTTTAAATTAGAGGACCTGTGTTTTTTCTATAAAATTGTGTTTTTGTTGCTCAGTAGTTAGATTCCTTGCTGCACCAAAGAAACGTTTAAATTAGAGTTTCTTTGGTTGTTTTTGGTTTGGTTTTCCCGCCTTCCTCTCGTGTCTGTCGTCGGTTGAGTGGGTGTTGTTTTCTATTATGTCTAAAGAGCAGAAAGAGCATAAACCCTCTGGGTTTAAGAAATGCTCTAAATGTGGCTACAAGATGTCCATCACAGATGGGCATTCTATCTGTGTTTATTGTCTTGGTGCTATTCACCTGCAAGAGTCCTGCAGTTTTTGCCACGCTTTTAGCCCGAGGGTACCGCAGGAAAGAAAAAATAAGTTGATTTTGAAGGGCCTGGTTAAACCTTCTTTTGAGGAGTCCTTAGACTCTTCTTCTAGTACTAAGTCTAGGACTTCCAAGGCCAAGAAAAGATCTCCGGCCCCATCTGTCTCTTCGGAGCCCCCGGAGAAAGTTTCGAAAGTGGATACTGCCTCCTCGGCTCCATTGTCCTCGGGGCCGCAGGAGGTATCCATTGAACTGGAGTCGACCTCAGCCCCGATGTTATTGGAACCTATTCGGAGCCGGTCACCCAGTGTTAGGCCTGAGTCTCCGGGTAGGAGACCCCGATCTCCCTCTCTTTCCTCCAGATCCTCTAGGCTGTCTGATTTGGATGTGGATAGGGTGGTCCAGAGGCTCCTGCAGTCGCCGGTGTTAGCAAAATTGTTCTCGGCTCCGCCGCCAGTCCCTATTCTTGTACCGATGATTCCTCCTCCGAGCACCCCTGTGTCGTCGGAGCTGGAGTGCTCCGCGCAGAGTGATGTTCTCATATCAGCTCTGATACCCTTTGCGAGTTTATCGGAGCAGACGTCTGCTCCTACCATGTCGGTTCCGTCCTCTGGTTTCGGTACTCGGGTTTCCTCAGTCGGACCCGAGGGGGATAACTTGGGACTCTTGTTGGTTCCGGGTCTCCCTCTCAGTGCTTCGGCTCGGGGAACCCCGACTCCAGTTGTGGTCTCGGAGACTGGTCGGTCCTCTGATTCGGGGGGACCTGCCTTCGAGGCCATGAGGAGCACATTGGCCAGATCGTCAGTTACATCACCCGGATCGGTCACTCCTTTCCCCTTACACCCCGGCTAGAGCCTCTGACACACCCCTGTCCGTGGATGGCGGAGCCCGAAGGTCTGAGGATACCCCCATGAGCGGTCCCCAACTTTTTGAGGGCCCCTCAGGGTCGGTGCCTGAGGAGCCCCCTAGAAAGAAGTTGTGCAAGAGGAAGCACATAGACTCCCAGGACGAGTCCCTTACTTCGATACCGACCTCGAGGAGTCTGAGGGGTCCCCTAAGTCGTCCTCCGATGTCTCTTTCTCCGACATCTTGGAGATTTTGAGGCAGAGAGGCGACTGGCCTTCCAAGACCCCCTCTGAGGAGGAGCCTGTATTCCTCAAGGCCTTCGGAGCTCAACCCTCCACCTCCTGGGTGTCTCCACCCTTCGATGAACTCCTGGATTTGATTTGTCGAAGGGTGTGGGAGACCCCTGATTCCGTGGAACTGGTGCCCAGACGTCCAAGTAAGTTTTTTTCTGCTCCCCTGGGGAAAGAGTTCCTGACCAAAGGGGTTTCCTTAGATGCCTTGGTGGTGGCGGCAGCCACTCAGCAGGAAGTTGCAGAGGCTTCTTCTTCCATCCATCCTCCTAACAAGGAGTCCAGGAGTATGGACTGGTACGGGAAGCGTACCGTATCTTCAGCGACGTTTACATTGCGGTCGCTGAATTATCTTTGTCATTTTACTCTGTTCCAGAAAGATCTCCTTAAGGAGCTAGGAGACACTCTGACGGGTAACATGCCTGAGGCGGTAGCGCAGACTGTTAACGCCCAGTTGTCCACCCTTGGTTCCATTGTCAACTCATCCATGAGGCTCATATCCCATGCAGCCGAAGGGGCGAGTAGGGCAGCTAGCTCAGGTGTAGCCCTCAGAAGGGAAGCCTGGATGCGCCTGTGTCATTTTGCGGAGGCCTTTAAGTCTTCCTTCACTGATGCCCCCTTTGATGGGTCCTCACTCTTTGGGACCAAAGTGAAAGACACCCTCACCGGATGCGAACAGGAGGGGAAGACCCTATCTGCCGTAGGGGCTCGTTTCTCTCTTCCTTCTAGGCCTTATCCCAAGGCTCAGAGAGGACGGAAAATGTGGTTCAAGAAGTCACAGAGGTCTTTCCCTGCTGCTCAAGGTAAGTTCCCCTCCAGAGGCAGAGGAGGGGGAAATTATTCTGGAAGACGCCATCCTAGAGGCAGAGGTGGCCCCCGCAACTCGGGAGACCGCGATTCCTTTCGCAGGTCTTCCTTTTAGTGTTCCTGAGGCGTTGCCTGACTGTGCTGTTCCAGAGCCAGTCGGGGACCAAAATTCGTTGCATTCGGAAGCCTGAGAAAGCATCACCCAAGATCGTTGGGTGCTTCGAATAGTTACCGAAGGTTACACCACCCCCTTTTTAGCAACACCCCCTCCAGTCAAAAGAATCCCGGATGTTCCACCCAGTCAACGGGATCAAGCAGCACTAGAAGTTTCAAAGCTGCTAGAAAAAGGAGTCATCCAACTAGTTCTCTCAGGCCATATCGGATCAGGAACTTGCTCAAGACTCATTTTGGTGCCGAAAAGGACAGGGGACCTGAGGCCCATTCTGGATCTCAGCCGATTGAATCACTACGTTCTAAAGTCCAAGTTCCGAATGGTCACTCTTCAATCCATTTTTCCCTTGCTGGAAAAAGGAGTATGGATGTGCTCCATCGATCTCAAGGATGCCTACTACCACATCAAGATGGATAAGGCATCCAGGACTCATTTACGCTTCCGGCTGGGAGACAGTCACTTTCAGTTTTGTGCCCTGCCCTTTGGTCTCACCACAGCCCCCAGGGTGTTTACCAAGTGTCTGGCAGTGGTGACGGCTCACCTGAGACGTCTGGGATTCCAGGTGTTTCCATATCTGGACGACTGGCTTCTCACCGCCCCCACCAGGCATCTCCTTATTCAAGCCAGGGAGGCTACCATTACACTTTGTCACCAACTAGGAATTACCTTGAACTGGGAAAAGTCTGCCTTGCTGCCCTCACAGAGTGTTGTTTTTATAGGCGCCGAGCTAGACTCTATTCAAATGTGGGCCTTTCTGCCACAAGAGAGAATAAGAGTGCTGCAGTCTCAGATTCACGCATTGTTGCCCCTCAAGAGAGTTCAAGCCAGGGTAGTTCTCCAGCTCCTGGGATCCATGGCTGCCACCATCATGCTGGTGCCTCTAGCCAGGTTACATATGCGGATCCTACAGTGGCTCCTTTCGGCCCAGTGGTCCTTTCAGAAACTTCCTCTTTCCCACTTGATACTTCACGGAACGGTGCAAACAGGACCTCCGCTGGTGGCTATGCTTCACCAATCTGGACAAAGGGAGGAGCTTGATTCCTATGTCTCCAGTGGCCACGGTGACCATGGATGCCTCCTAGATGGGGTGGGGGGCATTATCTTGGCAGGACAGTCCAAGGGCACGTGGTAAGATCACGAGGTACACCTGCACATCAATGTTCTAGAGATGAGAGCGGTGTTACTAGCGTTACGGGCACTCCAAAGCTCTCTTCCTCTGGGAACGATTGCAGTTCACTCGGATAATATGTCCGTGGTGTGGTACCTGAACAAGCAGGGGGGAACCAAGTCTTATCCCCTCTGCAGAGAGGCCATGCGAGTGTGGCATTGGGCAGTGTCTTCCCAACAGTTTTTAGTGGCAACGCACATTCCGGGAAAGACCAACGTGATAGCGGACAGGCTGAGCAGAGCTATTCTGATGCCTTACGAGTGGTCCCTGAACGACCGAATGGCGGTTCATATTTTCAACAGGTGGGGTCAGCCTTGCTGCGATCTCTTCGCCAGCCCTCTCAATGCCAAATGCAGCAAGTACTTCACACTGATCCCCCCACAGGGGGAGTCACCCAGGGACGCTCTAGTCCACGATTGGCCCCCCGGTCTGATCTATGCTTTCCCTCGTTTCCTCTGTTACCAAAAGTGATTCAGAAAGCCATATCCTTGGGAAGCAGGATGATTCTAATTGCTCCACACTGGCCTCGACAAGTATGGTTCCCCTTTCTTCAGCAGTACGTAGTGGACGGCCCTTGGACTCTTTACCCAGTGCCAGACCTACTGATTCATATGTCAGGACAGCTCCACCCCTCCCTGCGAACCCTCAGGTTGACAGCCTGGCTGCTCCACTTCCATCACTAGTTAGACGACCACTAGTTAGACGACATTCCTTTTCACCTGAGGTGGCACACATCTTGTCTTCGTCTCATATGTCTTCCACCAGAAGGATTTATTCCAGCAAGTGGAAGAGATTCTCCATTTGGGCTCAGGCCCAAGGTTTGGACCCCTTCACAGCCCCAATTCCGTCGGTCTTAGACTTTTAGCCATGCTTTTTTGACAGGCTCCACGCCTGCTACCATTAAGGTGCAGCTGGCTGCAATTTCCAACTTTCATACATCTTATGAGCCTTCTCTTATGGGCCATAAACTTTGTAAGGCCTTCTTGAAAGGTGCCTGGTTACTTCGCCCTCGGGATCTAAACTTTGTGTTACAAGCCATCACTTCACCGCCCTTTGAACCGGCTGCCACCTGTGAATTAAAATTTCTATCTTGGAAGACGGCTTTCCTGATAGCCATTACATCGGCCAGAAGAGTATCAGAGATTCAAGCCTTGTCCATTAAGCCTCCGTATTTGATCTTCCATAAGGACAGAGTTTCCCTGAGACTTAACCCGTCCTTCCTTCCGAAGGTGTCATCCACCGTTAATCTGCATCAGTCTATCGAGTTACCAGTGTTCTTTCCAAACTTTTCCAATAAAGCAGAGTTTAGGTTTCACCAGTTGGATGTGCACAGACAACTAAGATTCTACTTGCACAGGACTAAGCATATTGGGAAGTCTGATCAACTGTTTGTGTCCTTCTCAGAAAACAGAACAGGTTGTCCTATTTCCAAGAGCACAATTTCTAAATGGATCAAAGATTGTATTTCCTTTATCTATTCGTCAGCAGGCAGAAATTTACCTTTTCCCGTTAAAGCTCATTCTACCAGGGCAGTGTCTACATCAATAGCATACCATGCTAGGCTTTCATTGGATGATATTTGTGCTGCGGCCACTTGGGCTTCTCCGCACACCTTTATTACTCATTACAAGTTGGACGTGGCTTCTAGGGGCCGGGCTTCCTTTGGTTCCACGGTTCTCAGGAGTATTTTCCTATGAGCCACCCAGGATAGAGGTGCTGGGGACGCTGTCCCGTGAGTAAAGAATGTAGGCGAGATAGGACCACATAACATCAGGTAGTTATGTACTCACCATAACAATCGATGTATGCGGTCCATCTTGCCTCACATTCTTACGTACCCTCCCACCTGCCCCCTTCCTGTAGGATTTAGAGGAAAATTGGTTCTGAGAACCCTTCAGTGTCAGTTGTTTTTTCTTTCCTTTCAGGCTGGAGCTCCCTCCAGTGGCAGTTGTGTGTGTGGGGTGTGATTCGGATGGCTGCAAACTAGATCTGGGGCTAGGGCGAGGTGCATCTTGGGATACCCGGGTTAGCCCAGCCAATTAGAGACTTCGTGCTAGAAAATAAGTTGGCCGAGTCGGAGCCGATTCTCGGCTCCGAACCCGTGAGTAAAGAATGTGAGGCGAGATGGACCGCATACATCGATCGTTATGGTGAGTACATAACTACCTGTTTCTCTAGAGTTGCTGTTATCTTGAAATGCAGTCTTATGAACTCTATCATAACTACGGCTGTTTCAGAAAGCTGTTACTTTTGGTGATTTCATTACTTGTGCAAAACATTGCTCTTCTGATAAAAAGCAAAATGTAACATTAAGTAATATTGTTCTAAAAAGTAGTTTATGACCACAACATTTCAGGGGTGGGGCATTTTTCCTTAATTTTTTTCATGGTTTTTATCATGACATGGGGAGGCCTTAAGATGCTCTAGTTAAACAATAAAATAAAGGTTAACAAACAAGTTAATCTATATTGTATTTAGTAAATGTTGTCGCCTCACAGTAAGACGTTGCCCTGTTCGATTCTCAGTTAGAGCGTCTTCTCTGTGGCGACATGCGTGAATGGGCGTTCCTTCGTTGAAGGTTGTGCGTCAGGCCCGGTAAGTCGGCACATAAAAATCTACTGCCAATCATTAGCGGACTGGAGTTCCGCTGTGGCGACCCCTAACCGGGAAAAGCCGAAAGACACAACAAGAGATGCATGCTTTGTAAACTTTCATTAATTTTACTCTCGACTTGGATTTTTTTTGTGTGCGAGTAGTTTAATACTGTTTGTGAAATATTGCATAAGGCTTGAGCTTAGTGTTATTTATTGCTTTTGAGTTAAGCTGAGTAATTTAGTTTGGAGTTCATTAAAATAGTGACATTGAGAAAGATAACATAATGCCTTTTGATTAGTAGCTTAGACTTTTTTTCAGTGACTATTTCTTTGGGGTGTTTTTCTGTATATTGTATTTGAATTATTTTTATACCCTGACCAATTTATTTTGCTTTTTTCTTTTTTTATTCCTGTGTGTTCTGATAAATAATTGCATATTCCTTCCCCAGTCTTCAGACAGGTCTAGTTGGTCATGGTGTGTCAGTTTAGTTAAATAAAAAAAAAATGCGTTTCAACTGGAACTATGTAGAATTCCTTTATCCAATAAAAAACAAAATGTAGAAGAGATCCAAGTCCATCTTAATGTAAGCTTGGAGAAGCGGATGCTCTAGCAGGGATTAAAATATGTAATAGCAAGCTTAGAGCATATATTTTCAGTAGTGAAATATGTTGCATGTTTTATTTGGGGAAAACCACTGCATAATTTCCATACAGTGGAGAAACATGCTGATTGTTCAGGTGATGTCATGGTCTCTGAACTGAAATTAGTTCTCTTGAACTGGCAGTGAAAATGGTGTAACAGAACAACAGAGAGTAATTAAAAAATGATGTGTACTATATGATTTTTATTCTGGTTTCAGGGGTTTTGATTCCATAGTCATTCATTATTTGAAATGTAAATTTTGATAACTGCCTCTGTTCAGCCTCTGTATTATACATCTTAAACACTGATTTAGCCAAATAGATGTCCTTCCTTATCACTGTTGCAGTGTTCTTTACAAATGGGACATCTGCCGAAGATAGCCAAACGTTCGGCTAACATACCAAAGCCTTAACTCCTTCCAGGCACCAGATCTCAGACATATGTCCTGTTTGTAAAGTGTAAGGTACATAAGTGATGTACAAGTGCTTAATTCTCAGAATTTCTTTGCTGCCAGTCTAGAGGCCACATTTTGAATTGCCTGCAAGTCCTTCATAGCATTGATAGAGCTACTGAGCCTTCTAAATATGTTCCATTGGGATCTTTTCCTTATGTTTTCTCATTGGGTTGTATTTCTTTTTACTTGTCATCCAAGAAGGATAAAAGTGAGTGGGAGGCAGATTCCACATAAGGATAGACCCAAGAAGTGCCTTTTTTGTCTAGGTACCGCCCACGACCATACTCAAGTGTGAGAGTTGTCAAGCATTTGTATTGAAGACCTTATGCAACCATCTGTCTTTTCTTTCTGTTTGGAAATTCAGCAGCTGAAGCTTCTAGCTCAAGGATCCATGGCTTCTGAATCCACCCACTCTGACATTCATTCGCTGCTTAAGAAAAAAAATCTAATAAGCATACTTAATCTTCTGTCCAGCCTTTTGTGGATGTCTTCATGAGGTTGGTTGAAGAACCCTGTGAACCATCCACTTCCAGCATCACTGCCCCCTGTCATGACCCAGTTGGAGGCTGACAGAGGGCTGCATACCCACACATCCCCTGAGGCTGTAGATGAGGAGGGGGAACTGTGGCTGATCAGTTTGGAGGGGCCTAGTGGGATTACCCCAGGTTTTTTTCTTTTCAGAGAAGAATTCCGTGGTTCCTTTATTGAAGTCAGGCAAGGGTCTGAACCCCTTAAGTTTGTTAGGGCTAATGTTTCTTTGAAAAAGAAACAGAAGACTAGATATATGGCTGCTGTAGCTAAGGATCCACACAAAGAATTGCAGGATTTCACTCTGGGTCTTTTCAATGCCCTTATGGTTTTGAAGCCCCCCCCAAGTGGTTATCTTTTTCCATCCTCTGTTCCCTTGTCCCCTGCTTCTTCTAAGAGGCCTAGGCACTCTGATTCCTCTGAGGAAGAAGTAGAGATAGATTCAGGTGAGACGTCCTTGGTTTACTCCACTCAGATTCATTCCCCCTCACTGTGGGGTCTGAATTGGAAGATTCCCTTTCTCTGATTTCCCAGTTGAAGAGTTGTCTTTTGGGGACACTACTGTATGCATGAAGGGGAATTTTAAATGGGATTGTTCCCAGATTACTGACATGCAAAACAGGTACTATGACCTTTTGCAGATTAATTCCCCTAGCCTGTGGTAGTCCCTGCAGTTTTGGATGGTCTCTTGGGCAGTTTTTCTTTTGTCCATTAGGCTCCTGACTCACAGCCTCCTGCGCCAAAGAAACCTGACAGGTTTTATAAAATTCCTGAAGCAAAGAGGTTTTTATATAAAGACCCTTCTGAACCCTGCAGTGATTTCCCTGCTGCTAAGCCTTTATAAATTACTGTTCTCTTCTAAGCTATTATCTTCTGACAAGGACAGTTGTAGTATGGACAGGTTTGGAAAAAGTGTATACCTTTGCAACATTAGCTTTCAGAGCCATTAAATACCAGATCCATATGACTAGATATGTGCTGGCCTTTCTTTCTCAACTTGGGGGTGTTGTATTTGACTCGCCTGATTTTAGAATCCAAGTCCTCTGCTATTGCCCTTTTGAGTTCTGTTTCCCAGGTAGCTTGCCACTCTGTAAAATAAAGGAACCATTCAGCCAGTCCTGCCCTCAGCAGGGCAGATGATTTTATTCCAGTATGTTCCTGGTTCCCAAGAAGGAAAGTTCTTGGAGTCCCATTCTGGATCTTTCTTTTCTCAACACTTTTCTGAAAGTTCCTTCTTTCAAGATGTTGACTCTTCAATCTGTGTTTCCCTGTTACTTTCTCATTCTTTCGAGGTATCTCTGTATTTGAAGGATGCCTACCTTTGCATTCCCATTCACCCTCTCTTCGGGAAATTATGTTTCTGTGTTTCTCCCTTGCATTATTGGTTCTCTGCTTTGCATTTTGGTCTTTCTGCATCTCAGAGTATCTGGTCCCAATGGCAGCCTACTGCAAACATCAGGGATTTCACATTTTCCCTTACTCAGACGACCTGTTGATTCAAGTCCCAACTCAGCACCTCCTATCTCGAATACACTATGCTTCTCCTCCCAGTGTGGGGGCTCACTTTGAATCTTAAAAAGTCTATTCTTACACCTTCTCAAGTCCAAGATATTCTGGGCTGTAGGATTCAGACCTTGCCAGTGACTGCTTTGCTTCCTCTTCCTAAGGTTCTTTTCCTGACCGTTTATTTTCAGTTTCTTCTTCCTCTTCAGGAGCTGCCTGCAGGAGAGTTTCTTCAAGCTGTGGGGTTTGTGGCATCCACCATTCCTATGGTTCCTTTTACCAGACTTCGTATGAGGAAGCTTCAGCGGAATCTCAAAACACTTTGGCATCAACCTTGCCATCCTCTGGATCTTCTCATCTCCCTTTTGCCTTTCCTCAAACCTGAGTTCCTCTGGTGGATTTGACCAATAGTTTTGAATCCTGTTCCTCCTTTTTAGGTTCCTCTTCCCACTGAGGACCTTTACACAACTCTGATCAGGGTTGAGAAGCTTTTTCCAACATCGGAGTCCAGGGAATTTGGGCTTCCCTGTAACAAGCGGACCATATCTTCATAAAAGAAAGAGCTTTGATTCTGCCTCTTCATGCTTCTTACTGCCTTTGGGTTTCAGGTCCTTTGAGAATTTTCACAGACAATACCACGGTTATGTGGCACATAAGCAAGGGGGCACAAAATCATTCCTTCTTTGCAGGCTAGCTCTTCAGGCTTTGTGTTTTGCAAGTGGCCATCAACTAACTATTCAGGCAGTTTACATTCCCTCAGAACACAGGCTAGTGGCAGACATTGAGCACTTCCAGGGCAGATCTTCACGAATGGATGCTTCACAAGGACATTTTTCTGGACGTTGTACATCAGTTGGGTATTCCTTAAATAGATCATTTTGTCTCCCTTCTGAATAGACCACTTCCCAAGTTCCCAAGCTAATTTGTTGGTCGTTTCTATTTGTCTGCCTTTGAATCCACCCCTTGCTTCTAAATTTGAAGTCAAACCATTTTTGAAAGGCATCCTTCATATTAGGCCTCCAAGAAGACTTATTCCTCTTTCTCTGGACCTTAATTTTGTTCTTGAAATAGTGACTCAGCCTCCTTTTGAACCTCCAGTCTCTCGTTCTTTGCAGCATTGTGCTTGGAAAACTGGCAGTGTTAGTAGGCTTTACTTCTGCCTAGAGGGTTTCCGAGCACTTCAACCTCTCACAGCAGTTCCTCTTTTTTTTATTTTTCACAAAGATACTTTATTTTATGCCCAATATTAATGATTTGTCTTTAAATCAAACTATTAATCTTCCTTCTTTTTTCCCTTCTCCGCAGGATGATAGTGAGAGGATTCTTTATACTTTGGACCTACATAGACAGCTCATATATTATGTAGATAAGACTAACTGTTTTAAGGAAATCTGAGCAACATTTTGCTTATTTCCATTCCTGGAAATTTACTCTGGCTGTTTCTAAGCAAACCATCTCCTTCTGGATTTCAAAGGTCATATTTTTTATTCTTTTCATGGTAAGCAGCTTTCTTCTGTTTGTGCTCATTCTACCAGGGCTGTAGCATCTTCTGGTGCTTTTTTCAAGGGTCTGGATACCAGATCCCTTTGTGGAAGCTGTTACATGATCCTCTGTACATACCTTTTAATAAACATTATAAGCTGGGTGTGATTTCTAGAATCAGAACTGGTTTGCCAGGGCCATCCTGCATGGGTTATTGGAGGATTCCCCTGTGGCTTCCTCTTCAGTTCTTTACAGTAGCTTTTGTTCTCTCACATTTGTAAAGAATACTGCAGCAGTGATAAGAAAGGACATAGTACAGTTGTGCAAGATCTTACAATAATACTGGAAGTCCCTCTGGCCAAGGAGTCCTTCTTTTTCTTCTCTTTCTTGATGCACATGACGCTGCTTCTCCTCTTGGGTTGCTCTGGTTCTTCTGGGGCGATTTCAGTTCTGAGGATCAGGTGCTTGTGTGTCACTTATGTACCTTGAGCTGTAGACATAGGATATACATCTAACGTATGGCGCCTGGAAGGAGTTGAGGCTTTGGTATGCTGGCCAGAGTTTCTGCAATCCTCGGCAAGATGAACCATTTGTAAATAATACTACAATAGTGAGAAGTAGGACATCTTCTGATACGTAAAATCTTACAAAACTGTACTTTCCTCTCTAAAAGTGAAGCTGTTTTTGTTTATTTTTTTGTAGAAGTTATTGCTTACAAACCTCAGGATTTGTAAGTTTATAACATGTACCTGCACCTCACCTACCTGTGGCCATTTTAAACATAGTCCCATTCTTCAGTTTATATGTAATAATTTGATCGCAGTTCAATCCTATTAAAATGACTACTCAGCCAATAAATGGATTTAGTGGAAACTTTGGAACAGTATAATCTCCAAAACTGAACAGTTTGTCATCATGCAGTTTGCCTGGAGTATTTTAAAAAGGACTCTGAAAATAGCTGACTGATTTTCTGTCATTTGAAACTGTTGTTACATTTGAGCAAGACCTCTATCTCTGTAAATTGTCTTTGAAGACTTTTGGAAATCAAAATAATATGTAACCCTGTGCAGTTGCCCAGTTTTATGTTACAGTGGTACATCATCTGCTGGCCATTGTTCTCAGCTTTTGTATGCCTTTCGGCAGCTGAATGAGCAGGAGTGTAGGTGCCATTGGTGGACTATAAACCTCTCACATCCTTGGTTTATTAGCAATTCATTCGAATACTCGACCACATATTTAACTGGTCTCTTTCTTTGTTGGAAAATGGAGGAACAGTGTGGTAGTTGAAAGTGATGCAGCACTGTTTCACATGGCTACAGTGTCTCCATTAAAGATTAATATATATGTGTGTGTGTGTGTATATATATATGTATGTATGTGTAATATAATATATATATATATATATATATATATATATATATATATATATATATATAGACACACATGGGTCTACTTAGAAATCCCGACGCCCATATAACAGACATTCATTTATGTGAGATGAAAATAGCGAAAGATGAAATACCATAACAGCGAAATTTTCCCAGGGTAAGTAAACACTTGCCCAACATGCCTTTTCTTCACTGTAGTGCGATCCCGAAGTTGGTATATATAGATGCAGGGGGTGTAGCCCCCATCTAGTTAGGTTTTCCTTACCTCAGTGTACGTTTCATTTACATTTGGGCAAGTGTTTACCTACCTTGGGAAAATTTCACCATTCTGGTATTTCATCTTTTGCTCTTTTCCTCTCGCATAAATGAACGTCTATTTCATGGGTGCCGTATTTACAAGTTAAGGTTGGTTCAGTAAGCTATTGTAAAAGAGGCTGTGATGCTAACGTCGATTGAATGGTTTATCATTTTGATAACTTGTACAGACTTGTGTGATATAAAAATAGATTATGGACGATGTGTCATAGTGCTTGTGCTCATACTATAGCATGCTCTGTGATCCACTTGATTTGTTGGCTATATTAGTTCATGTGTCTTTGTCCAATGAACATTTCATAGCTGTGATTTGTTTTATGTAATTAATATGTTTAATCTTTCTAGTTAAAAATGTATATCTGTTCATTTGCAAGGACTGCATTTCATAACTGTATTTCCATATATCTGTCTGTGTTTTGCTGCTATAGGGAGAAATTTCATTATATTTAAAGTTACCTGCTACAGCTGGAGTGTCACAGTTGTCTGTAATGAGGAGCTGTAGAAGGGCATCAGATGGAAGCTTTCTGTTAATGTTATAAAAAATGGTTATTTTTTGTGTATTAGGACTTGAAGACCGGGGTGCAGTATGGAATACATAGGTGTCACAGTCAGTATAATACTTTGTATGTATATTGTTTTTTGTTTTATTTGCATTGCGGGTGTAGTTTATGTATTTTGTGTGTATAGATTACAGCAGCTCAGCACTAATTGGTTTTGCTGTCATGTGGCATTTATTTTTATTAATATCTTTTTTCTCTTCACAGCAAAATTAAGACCTCAACATTTTCATGGGTCTACTCTGTCATTGCATATTTTACAATTATCCTACAAGGAAAAGTCACAGCCAGACACTTCGAATGAGATCAGAAAAGCTTTGGTTGCTTGCTTGCAAGCAGAATAACATTTGAATTTAGCATGGCAATAATTGCTTGCTTGCCTGTGCCTTATCCATAGTTGTATGATAATATGGGTCTATGTCATAAGCTTGTGTTTTCAGAAACTTGAAATTCATATTTTTGAGCTGACATGATCGAGTTTACAAAAAACTCGAACTAAAATACAAAACTCTATCTTTTTTTCTACGTTTTTGCATGGGGAGGGGCAGGCAAGCCCCCCTGCATCCCATACCCCAACTCTGAGATCACACTACAGTGGGGAAAAGGATACATTCTCCAATCCACACTCTACCATGATCTCCATTCAAAAACTTTGAGTTTTCATAAACTTGATCATATCATCTTGGCAGTATGAATTTCGGGTTTCTAAAAACTCAAGCTTCAAGGTTGAGAAGACCCGATAATATAGATGATATGTACATAAATGAGGAGTACATATTCTGCCAATGTTATTTACAATATTTATTTCAGTCTTCATCTGCTTGGGATAATCAGCTTGTCTAGCATTTGTAGTTGTATAAGTGACTACATCTGTTTTCTCCATTCTTGATCTTTCCTCTCTCCTCTTGTATATTTCTTTGATTCTCTCATAGGTAGGTACTAGGCTATCGGCCCAAGGGCCTACATAAGCCTAGCCAGAAAGGTACCATAGCTTACGCCACCCAAGGAAGTTATTTTCCTGTGCCACTGTCCAGCATTGAGACAGAAGTGATCCCCGGGGTGTATTTCCTACTTCTCATCCACTCATCAAGATTTTTCTTGAAGAGCGCTAATGAAGAACTTTGCTTGACATAGATGGGTAGCTTGTTCCAGAGTATAGGAAGTCTCTGGGACAGGAATCTATCCCTCCAGCGTGTCCTGTTTATTGTGGTGACAAGGTTTAGGTCCCTAGAGCGTGTAGCTCGGAGGGATTGGGATTTCTTTAGGTGTAGCATGTCCAACAGCTCTGGGTTTGACATAGCTTTATATGTTAGGTAGAGATCACCTAGGAGTAGGCGATATTCTATGGAGTAAAGCTGGAGTTTTTTGAGGCGGTCAGTGTAGGGCATTTGTTTGAGGCCAGTAATCCTCTTTGTGCGGTACTTCTGTGGCCTTTCCAACTGCTGCAGATGTCTTGTGAGGTACATTCCAAAAGGGGCGTTGTACTCTATAATGGGTCTAATGAGTGACGAGTAGAGGGGAACAATGACCTCTTTTTTTCCTGGATGAGAACCCTTTTATGATGGTGTGCCACGTAGAAGGACTTCTGACTACTGTGGTGATGTGACTATCAAAGGAGAGACTACTGTCCTCCTGGGTCCCAAGGTCTCTTATCACGCATTCGGTGTTAAGTAGATTGCTGCCTATGTGGTAGTTCATGGATACAGAGTTTTTACCAAAGGGAATGATGTTCACTTGGTGATTTTTCTAAATGCTTTTGTTTTGATTCTCAAATATGTCTTTTATTCATTTTCATTTTATATGATAACAATTCCCTACTAAACAGAAAGTTCCTAGAGATATAGTAAATACAACATGTGTAAAATAACTGGCTGTAGTTCAGCAAATGCTGTATACAGATAATTACTGTTTCTGCATTCTCACTGCAGTCCAAGGTCAAATCTTTCCTGCAGCTGTGTGGAAGCATTATTTTCAGGCATTTGTTTCTCTGGGCACAACCTTGCTTCCACAGAACAAAATGTCTCACCTTGGTTCAGAATCATATCCAATCCTGCTGTTGATTGTCAAACTGCAGCCTATCATATTGATAAGTATATCTTTGAACAGGTTCCTTAAGCATGTGTTGACCTGCATTAAAATCAAGCAACATAATGTCACAAATGTCACATCCTGTGTTTGCTATTTCCAACATACATGCAAAAGAAGCAAATTGGCAAAAATTTGGACTGTAAAATGTCCCATCCTGTATTTATTTTACCTATAATCTGCAGAATGTCTGTATTCTACTACTGTGTTATTCATTTGTTTTGCATTTTTCATATTTGTATAATTTCTGATGGAGGTTTTCTTCCCAGGACTCCATTTAAAATGGGCTCTTCTCAGCCCAATGGACTAACTGTCCCAGTAAACAAACTGTAAAATAAATAAATAAAATACAGAATCAGCATGTGTATTATTATTTTTTTAAGTCACCTGTTGCCCACTTAACCTAACACTGGTCCTTCTTGCTAGATGTTTCTTTCCACTAGCTTGTTAGTGAAGTCTCCTTTTGCAGTTTGAGAATGTTATTTGAGCCTTCAAATGTTGGCACATATAGACAGTGAGGTTGACCAGACTACTCAAGAATGAATAAGTAATACTTTTATATACTTGCTCTGGTCATTATTTTCTGTTTACAAGGAAAATGGAAGTGTGTAGTTAAATGTGACTAATGAAGGCCCCTCTGTCTTTTTTTTTCTGTGACCTTTGGTATGTAAATATGGCTAAGCTAATGAATTTTTGAGTCATTTGCCAGTTGGATTTCCTAATAACAGTTAGTAAAAATGTTGATTTGGTTCATGTTTTTTTGAAAGTTTCTGATTAAGTTACATCATAGGTTCAGAGATTAGTACTAGGCTGATTGCCTTTATGGGTCATTTTAAGCCTAGCCAATTACCCCATGTGTGCATCAAATCTTGCGACTGTAAGGTAACCTATATTAACCATGGTACCATCCTCTCACCTTCAGTCACTGCTGATTTATTTGGTGTTAGTCCTAAAAGAGTACCTCTTGAGTGAGGGCGTACTTTTTTGGCACTTTGAAATACACTGATGAAGTGCTAAGACTAAAGTAGTTTTCTTTGACACTTTACCCAGTGAAGAACTGTGTATCTGAATACTTGCTTGACTTTTCTCTGTTTTTTAAGGAGACCTTTTTATAGATGACTTGAGTGCAGTAAGTTGCAAATTCAGATACAAAATCCACCCCTTGCCCAAATGTGTGACTATATTGTTAGAGTCCATATGCTTTTGAGAAATGGGTATTGACTCAAGTTTTCCTGCTTACATTTGTAAACTTAATATATTGTATATCTTCAAAGCACAGAAATGTGGAACATCTAACCTCTGCATTTAGATGCGACACAGCTATGAAACACTGGCTTCCTAAACTATCTGTGGAAACATTGATTCTTTTTTCCTTGATTTGTTTTTGGTTAATGCTGACTTGTACTGCTTTAAATCGTTTGGTCTACTTAAACATTTAGTTTATAAATTAAGTAAATTGGACGATTTTATTTAAGTATTCAAATTTGTAGTCACTGCACAGTATCCAGACCCACTCCTATACTCTTGATTAGACATACATCACAGTTATATTGCAACTCTGGTAGTTCTAAGTCGTGTGACTGACAGTTGTCGTTTCTTAAAGAGGGTAAAGGCAGATGAGAGCTACTTGTAGTTTTCTATGCTGTCTTTTACAGGAATTTATTAGCAGTCCTCTGGTCAAAAAATGAAGGTACTTATTTTGTTATGTTGTACAGTAACAAATTCTGTTTCTTAATGTAAAGATTTCTTCAACAGTTAATTGTTTAGGAAGGAGTTTCAATGTGCTTCATATCTTGCTACTGACTTCATCGGAACATAGTCTGAGGATATAAAATTGTGGGCAGTAGCTAACAGTGATACCCACATAAAATGTGATCTGGTATGAGGAGCTCCATTCTTGTAAACTGCACGAGTAATGCCGTTTGGCATTAGGCAGCTCAGCATCTGAAAATTTCTTAGGCTACTAAATCCTTCCCTTTACCCATAATGCACTGTTTGCCACACTACAGTGAACAACACATTGAAGAAATTACCTCCGGTAATTTCAGGGTTTTTCTGTGGTAAAAAAAAGTATATAAAATTGCCCAGTGTGTAGATTTTTTTCTTTTATTGTCTTGAATGTTCCTTGTAACCTTTTTAGGTTATTTGCCTTGCTTTGCTTCAGAATTCTAAAGCTCTTTTGTAGTTTTCATCCTTCCCTAGGCCTTTTGTCATTTTTTTGCCTCTCATTGATCTTAACACTTTTTAATGTTTTTGCCTCTAAGAAAAGAAAACTAAGTAAAACGCTTGGTTTGTTGTATTCGTTTTTTGGTAATAATAACTTGATTGGTTCCTTCCTCCTTTTTGGTACTGTTTTTATGATGGACCAGTTTTTCTGGGTTCTTTCAGATTCTGCAGCATTGAGGGTAGTGTGAGGTTCTAGGCACATCAAGGCCAACTCAGTATGGAGGAAGTTGCTGCAGCAGATAGTAGCTTCAAGAGCGTAGGCAAAGTTCTTTCTAGACATGGGAGCAGTATGAGGGTAAATGCCAGCTTGTCTCTTTCATTTTGAAAGTGACTGCAAGTCCTTGCTTATTTTACACTGTTTGTTCATTTGTATGCTAGCTGAAGGAGAACTGAGGTTTTGGAGAATAAAAGGGTAACCTCATCAGTGTTGTGTACAGCTATGGGGACTGTAAACTTTTATTGGATTTGAATGTGTGGCAAGATAACATTTTGCTGACATAATAAATTAGTTTGTTGCTTTAGTGACTGAGTTACAGTGCAGTAGAAAACTAAATGGCATGCATTGCACCATGCATTTTCCAAGTGATTTGAGCTCAGCACTGAAATTCAGCAAGTCTCCTTTTCTGTTCTCTGTTCCAGTTTTCTTGCAAATTAAATATAGAACCCCAATTTGGATTTAAGCTGAACTTCCCAAAGAAATGCCTTTAATTGAATTGGCAGTCCTTTTAATTGCTTGTATGTGTGTGTTTGTGTGTGTCCGTGTTTGTATGCGTGTGTGTGTGACTATATGTGTATTTATCTGGTGATGGACTGGTATCCATCCAAGATTTGTTCTGGCTTGCACACATTGCTCGCCAGGAGAGGATCTGGCTTCCTCACCATCCTGAGTAAGGTAAAGCAGGCACTGGAGAATGAGAGGACTAAACTTGTTTTGTTACACTCCTAGAGGTGTGTGTGTGTGTGTGTGTGTGTGTGTGTGTGTGTGTGTGTGTGTGTGTGTGTGTGTGTGTGTGTGTGTTTTCATACATACATTATGGATGTGTGTGCTTCTTTTACCACATAAGGTTGTTGTGGGTTACTGAGCAACATGTTTTGGATTATTGTTATAAAGCTGAGTAATACAGTATGTGTATGAATAAAACTGCTATACTGGTAATTTGATTCACCACTGAAAACATGGGGTCAGGCTTCTACACATGTGGATAGTTTCACTGACAGCTAAATGTTTGCTTTCTTGGAATTATTATGATCATTGTAAAATGCAGTCCTTGCTGAACAGAAAAAAAAGATATGTGGATAATTATTTTTATATATACATTATATATATAAATATTATATATATATATATATTTCATTAGTAAAGTTGTGCACATTTATTTACAGTACTGTATTGCTTATAAACCCAGTTCACAGCTGGCTAAACCTGTATAGTAAACTCCTAAACGCACATTGTATGTGGGCTGATACCCTAACCTGGTTCTGTATTTAGTAAAGGAAATGTTGAAAAATACATAAATATATATTTTTTGTCGTGATCACAATGTAATCATATTTGTTTGCTTTCATTATTGTACTGATGCAGTATCTGAACAATAAAAATTCATATTTCTGACATTTTAGTTGTTTCTCCTCATTTTTTGTCTTTTTGTAGGGTAACCAGCTAGTGCTCCTGATTTTAATTCACCTTGGTCGTCTTGAGAAAAGAATTGGAACAGTCATTTAGAAAGCAGTTTTAAAAAGAGCACTCTTTGACAAATCTGTTTTTTTTCCTGCCTTATGTTTATGTAAAAGAACTGACATATTATTTTTTATATTTGCTCATTATTTTGAAAAATTGACAGCTTGGAGGCTTCATAATCTTCATACTTTAATTGTAGACTTTATGCTGCTGTCATGACAATGGAGGACTTAAAGTTGTGCAGCAGCTGGTGTGCAGCTTTGATGTGCTGGTCATGATTCTTGATGTGGTAATGCCAATCTGCTTTTACACACAAAAGTAGATATTAAGGTAGGTCCAAGTATGAAGCATTGTGTACCGAGAGTTATTATTGTCTTTTTAGAAGTGGAGAATTCTATGATTTAATGACCTCTTCTTTTACCCAGTAAGAAAAATATGCCATTTACAGGATAGAACTACTGGGGATATGTTGTCCTACCCAGATCATGCAAGTAGTTGATGCTGATTTGTCATGGGAGTAGGTCACAGTTATAGCAGGTTCCCCATCATATCTCTCTTGACGTAACTCCTTCCAGGGCTACTATACTGTGCATTTAGAAACTGCTTGTTGTTAGCAGTTATTTATTTATTGACATTTGTTGACCGAAAAGTCCACTGGGCTTGAGACCCATTTTCAGTGGAGGCTCGGGGGGAAAAAACTTCAAGTTACATGAAAATCATTACATGAATTTGTAAGGAAACAGTTACTCATAAAGCAAGTGAAATAATCCAGAAAACTATCTAAACAGCACATATGTTGTAAAAAGGCACAATATAGTAACAATGGAACATTAGCATGTAGGAAAATTATACAGTTAGAAGTATTTAGCAATACAGCTCGATATTTTTTGGGGGGGTAGGAAAAGGGTAAGGTACATGTAGTGGGAAGGTAGAATTGAAGAGTTAAACTTAAAAGTAAAATAAATATAGTTAGAGTCTTATAACTAGGTGGTGGGAATATGTAGATTATAGGTAACATGTATTTAATGGTAGTAATAAAACCAGAAAGTGACAGAGAAGAGAAAATGTGTTAAGATAGTTGTATAGATGTGTGGACTAGGATACTAAAGATTAAGGATAACTCATATGGTGTAACAGTATGACATATACAAAAGTATATTTGCTATCTGAAACAGTTTTGCTAGATACAGGATTATCAAACATGGGTAATAAAACCTTAAAAAGATGTTAAATTTATCACCATAACAGGATAGTTTGTGTTTGAACATAACTCTTGCTAGTTGTAAGACCTTTTTTAGTAATTTCAGGACTTAATAAAGTTAATAAAACATGAATGCCAGTAGGATCCAATGAAGGTTTAAGAATGAACAGTCAATAGAGATTGAGGGCTTTCGTCCCTTAAAATGGGACTTCATCAGAATGGAGACATATAACAAACAACCTGATGTTATTCGTGTTTCACTGTTGCAGTCATTACACTTGGGTTATCCTGCTGGCAGGCTACCCTCAGTCGGCCTGAGTTCCAAAGTCTAGGTCCGGCGTCGGTTGCTGTCGTCTCTTCCCTGACGTCAGTGCACCAGGGGTATAAAAGATGCAGCCGACGCCATTTTCTTCAGTCTTTCTTGCTGCATGGTGCCCGAAGCAGAAGCAGTTCGCAAGTGCCGGTCGGCCGACTCCTGAGATTTTCATGTTCGAATTTCAGATCCGAAGTTTTCATTAAAAGCTAAGTACCCCGTTGGGGAAAACTTTTTTCTTGCTCCAGACCGATGTCAGAAAAAGTTATAATTGTATTTCTTGTGGGAAGCAAATACCTCATAAGGACTTTCATTCTTACTGTATTCCTTGCCTAGGCCCTGACCACGACGTTGCTAGTTGTCGGTTTTGTGCTAGATTTAACCAACGCACTATTAAGCGTCGGTACAATTTTGCATTTCACTATTTTGGCAGAAGATTTAATTGCACGATGCCGTCAGATAGCCATCCGACTCCCGGAATTCGCAAGAAACGCAAAGAAAAAGAAAAGGACAGGCATCCAAGGTCCAAAACAGACTAGGCTTCCTCTAAGCCAGTCGCCGGTTCGCCGGTTCTCAGTGAGGTGCTTTCGCAGCCCCTGACGCCTACTACTTTGGACTCGCAGGCCGCTACAGACTCCCACGTGGAGTCGGCTAGGCCGCTGGAAGCTCAAGGTATGGGACCTTCGGAAACAATTCCCTCAGATGGGTCTGGAGCCGCTGAGCAGGCATCGGCTTCTGAGGGTGTTTTCAGACCTACTCCGTTATACATTAAATCAACTCCAGCTACAAAGGCAAAGACTAAAGCACCTTTAAAGACAAAGAGACAAGTACAACAGCCTCATGGTCAGGCCTCCATGCCCAAAAAACAGATGCTCAAAATGGCCGGAGACTTAATTACTTTTATCAAGGGTTCCCATCCCCCTCCTGATAAAAGGCTTAGGCAAGAGACAGAATATGAATCTTCAGATCAGGTTTCCATTTCTTCTGATTCCCCTTCTGATCAGGAATACTCTCTTCCTCCCTATGATGATTCTGATGCTGAAGAATCTATCCCTTCAGCCTCTCCTGCTGAGGATTACTCTTTTGGGGAAACCTTGCATACCATGAGGGAACATTTCCACTGAGAGAGCCAAGATTATTCAGAATCTAAGAAAAGGCTCAGGGACTTCCTTTTGCTCTCACAACACAGGCCCCTAGCTATTTCACCTGTGTTAGACATTGTAGATGTATTTTCAGAGTACAGTCTGACCCCTGACCCCTTACCTCCAGCTCCTGTTAAGCCGGACAGGTACTACAGGGTTCATAAATTCCTTTTCAAAAACCCTGCTGACGACCCTGAAACTATCTCTCAGGGTCCCAAAGGGGTCAAGGCTTCCACTGCAAAAAACCCTACCCCCTCCGACAGGGATTCTAGGGCTCTGGACAGATGGGGAAAAAAGATTTACACTTCTGCTACCTTGGCTATAAGGGCTTTAAATTGTCAGATGTTCGTGTTACCCTGCTGCAGTCATCACACTTGGGTTATCCTGTCGTCAGGCGGTCCCGCAAAAAGGCCTGAATTCCAAAGTCTCGGTCCGGCGTCGGTTGCTGTCGCCTCTTTCCTGACGTCAGTGCGCCAGGGGTATATAGGATGCATCCGACACAATTTTCTTCAGTCTTTCTTGCTGCGCGGTGCCCGAAGCAGAAGCAGTTCGCAAGTGCCGGTCGGCCGACTCCTGAGATTTTCGAAGTCGAATTTCAGATCCGAAGTCTTCAATAAAGCTAAGTACCCCATTGGGGAAACTTTTCTTGCCTCAGACCAATGTCAGAAAAAGTTAACAATTGTATTTCTTGTGGGAAGCAAATACCTCATAAGGGTTTTCATTCTTATTGTATACCTTGCCTAGGCCCAGACCACAACGTCACTGGCTGTCGCTTTTGTGCTAGGTTCAATAAGCGAACTATAAAACGATTTGATTTCGCACGACACTACTTCGTTAGAAAATTTAATTACACTATGCCATCGGAGCAACCGACTACCGGCGTGCACAAAAAACGCAAAGATAAGGACAGGCAGCCTAGATCCAAGCCAGACTCCGAGGCCTCAGTTGGGCCGGTCGCCGGTTCACTGGTTTTCAGTGAGGCGCCTACGCAGCTCCTGGCTACCAAAGAATTGGAACCCCAGACCGCTTCGGATTCTCTGGCGGAGAGTTCTAGGCCAACGCAGCCATTTCCTTTAGGCCCTACCAACGACATTGCAGAATGAGAAGCCAGTGCCGCAGAAACACCTTCGGTTTCTGAAGGCGTCTTCAGACCGATGACGCTCACCATAAAACAGTATCCCAAGCTTAAGACTCCTCTTAAACCAAAAAAGACTGCACTTCAGTCTCCAGCTCAAGGCCCCATGCCTAAGAAGCAGATGATTAAAATGGCTGAATACTTGATTTCTTTAATCAGGGGTTCCCAACCCCCACCCAACAAAAGGCCTAGACAAGAGGAAGATTATGCCTCCTCTGATCAAGTATCCATTTCCTCAGGCTCCTCTGAGGAGCAAGATTACTCCTTTCCCCCTTATGAAGATTCTGATGCTGAGGATTCCATTCCCTCAGCTTCTCCCCCTGAAGACAATTTCTTTGGGGAAACCTTACATACCATGAGGGAACATTTCCACTGGGAAGGTCAGGACTACTCCGACTCAAAGAAAAGGCTCAGAGTTTCTTTTACTCCCCCAGCACAGACCACTTGCCATCCCCCCAGTTTTAGACATTGTGGATGATGTTTACTTAGAATCTAGTTTACATCCAGATTCACTGCCTCCTGCTCCAGATAGATATTATAGAGTGCCTGACTCCCACAAATTCCTTTACAAAAGCCCTGTTGCTGACCCAGAGACTATCTCCCAGGGTCCCAAAGGGGCCAAGGCTTCTATGGCAAAAAATCCGGTGCCCTCTGAAAGGGACTCCAAAGCACTGGACAGGTTGGGTAAGAAGGTTTACACCTCAGCCACTGAGGGCCTATGAGAGCACTAAATTGTCAATTTCACATGCTTAAATACCAGCAATTTCTAATGTCTCAAATAAAACAAAAGATGAGCACACACCCTCAACAGTCTGAATTGAAGGAAATACAGGATCTGTTGCATGCAGCTGAACAGGTGGGCAAACATACTTTACAATGTGGATTTGATTCCTTGGAAGCTTCCTGTAGAGCAGCTGTTACTGGGTCTGTTATACGTAGGCATGCTTGGTTAAAGGAGCAAACTCTGCCTGATCATGTTAAAGCAAAGTTACTAGATGCTCCCTTACAGCATTATGTCCTATTTGGGGTTAAAGCAGAAGAAGTCTTAATGAAAATGGAGGATAAGGCAAAATCTATGCAGACGGTCAAAGATTTCTTACAGGTTCAGCCCCCTCGCTTCAGCAGAAATTGGCCAACAAAAAATTGGTCCTTTCCAGCTACTGACAGACCACAGAGGGGTAAATATAGACGCCCAAGAGGCAGAGGACAAGCACAAACCCATTACAAACCTCAACAATGGGGCATTGCAACACAAAAGGGAGGAGAAGACAGGCCCCAAACTACTAGAAGGCAAACACAATGACTTAAATCTCATACTGCCAAGCAAAACTCTCTTGGCAGCTCCCTTGGGAGGAAAATTAGCACTTTTTACAGACAACTGGCGCATTATCACAAAGGACAAATGGGTCCTAGACATAATTTCACAAGGATACAGATTCCATTTCCACACCTTACCAACAATAAGAGGAATGCCACACCTGCCACAAAATCAATGGGCAGAGGCACAAAAACAAATTACAGCTCTCATGGACATGAGAGCCATTCAACTGGTACCTACACGGGAGCAAGGCCAAGGTTTTTACTCAAGGCTCTTTCTAGTCCCCAGAAAGGACAATGCTTGGAAACCCATTCTGGACCTTTCAATTCTAAACACCTTCTTACAAGTACCCAAATTCAAGATGCTAACACTACAGCAGCTTCTTCCCATGTTGAGCAAGAAAGCATGGCTAGTAACGTTGGACCTCAAGGAGGCATACCTGCATGTCCCTATCAGATAAAGTTGTAGAAGATACCTCCGTTTCATTGCAGGTTCAACCCATTACCAATTCTCTGCACTGCCCTTTGGCTTATCCACTGCGCCCAGGGTCTTCACAAAATGCCTGGCACCAGTAATTGCATACTGCAGACAAAGAGGAATTGAAATATACCCATACTTGGACGACTGCCTCATTCAAGCAGAAAGCAAGGACATCCTCCTACAACATCTGGCTTTTGTAAAACACCTTCTAAGTTGCCTAGGGTACACAGTAAACGAAAAGAAATCAAAACTAATACCCTCACAAAATATGACATTCCTGGGTGCCAGCTTGAATACAACGGCCCAGATGGCTTACCTGATGCCAGACAAACAACTGCAACTGACTCAATACTTCAAAACAATAGCAACAAAGACCCAACTCCCTGCAAGAAAAATTCTGCAGGCTTTGGGCTTCATGGCATCTTGCATACTACTAATACCATTTGCAAAGCTGCATATGAGGAAATTACAGTGGTACCTAAAAAGCATATGGACTTAACACAGCCACAGCTTGGACACAATGATATCTCTCATTCCCTGCCTTCAACAAGAGTTTCTGTGGTGGTCACAGGCATGTCACCTCAACAAGGGTCAGCCTTTCACCTTGCCCCCAGCCAGGCAAACTATGACAACAGATGCTTCGGACTATGCCTGGGGGGCACACATGGCAGGACAGTGCGTTCAAGGCACATGGACTGCAGATCAAAGGAATCTGCACATCAATCAAAAAGAAATGCTAGCTGTACAGAATGCCCTGACAGCCTTCAAGGACCTCTTACATCCAGGACAACTTACAATAAGGACGGACAACACCACAGTAATGTGGTACATAAACAAACAAGGGGGTACACACTCCTACCCTCTATGCAGGCAAGCAATGACCTTGTGGAACACAGCACTGGCTTACCAAGTTCAGCTACAAGCTCAATTCCTTCCAGGAAAAAAGAACACATTGGCAGACGACCTAAGCAGAAACATCATGGATCCCCACGAGTGGAAATTGGATCCACAAGTATTTGCAATGATAACTCAAAAATGGGGGCACCCAGACATAAGACCTGTTTGCCAGCCCCCAAAACTATCGGCTAACAAAATTTTGTACAAGGACGTTTCACCATCAAGCTTGGAAAGTGGACGCACCCTCATTCATTTGGAAAAACCTGACAGTATATGCCTTCCCTCCATTGCCCCTTCTCACAAAGGTACTGCTGAAAGTCAGGATGGAGAGACCCAGAATGATGCTCCTAGTTCCAGACTGGCCACGCCAGCACTGGTACCCACTACTAAGGAATGTGACCCAGAGCCCACCTTGGATTTTACCACAAATTACTCATTTGCTCACACAACAAGACAGTCAGATTCTCCACAGCCAGCTCAAAACCTTAAATTTGGCTGCATGGCAAATCACCTAAGCAACCAGCCAGCTCCTCTTCCTCAAGCTGTTATGGATGTTATTCTGGAAGCCAGGAGGCCCAGCACCAGGAAGGCCTACTCGGACAAATGGAAAAGGTTTTGCGCCTGGAACCAAGCTAAAGGCCAAAATACCCTTCAGCCACACATACCTCAGATTCTACAGTACTTAACTGAGATGTTACACAAAGGACTTTCTTTTTCATCTATTAAAATGCACGCCTCAGCTGTTTCAGCCCACTACAACACGGATCCTTCCTTATTTTCACATCTGCTTCTAAGGCAGTTTCTCAGAGGGGCCAAAAACATTAGGCTTCCCAGGAGAGCACCTACACCAACCTGGGACCTCAATTTTGTACTGGAAAAACTTACGCTACCACCTTTTGAACCAGCTTTCTCAGCTGACTTAAAGTTTATATCATGGAAGACTGCCCTGCTTCTAGCAATAACTTCAGCCAGAAGAGTCTCAGAGCTTCAGGCACTAATGGCAGTAGAGCCTTTCCTCATTTTTCATCAAGACAGAGTTTCTCTACGAACTAACCCCTCCTTTATGCCTAAGGTGGTATCCAGTGTGGCTCTAAATCAAACCATCCATTTACCCACCTTCTTTCCAAATCCACAGAACAAAGGAGAAAGACTCCTGCACTCCTTGGACATTCACAGGCAACTACATTACTACTTGGATAAAACTAAGGTTTTCAGAAAATCTGACCAGCTCTTTGTATCCTTTGCTGCAGCTTCACAGTTGAAGGCTATATCAAAACAGACCATTTAAAAATGGATAGGACATTGCATTCGTTTTTGCTACACCCACCATGGAAAACCAGTTCCTGCTAGCATAAGGCCCCACTCTACCAGGGCAGCAGCTACATCTACAGCCTTCCTCAGGGGGGTGCCAACCAAGGATATTTTGGAAGCTGCAACTTGTAGAGTTCAGTACACACCTTCACCAAACACTATCCCTTACCACTTTACTCTAAGACTAGAGCTGGCTTCGCCACTGCAGTTCTGCAGGGCCTTCTAGCCTCCTCTAACCCTGTATGACTCCACCTCCCATCCTTAGCTTTGGGATTCTACCCAAGTGTGATGACTGCAGCAGGGTAACACAATGAACATAGTACAGTTTTGTACCTACCATAAATGTAGATGTTCGAGCGTATATCCTGCTGCAGTCCAGGTTACCCTCCCACCATCCCCTCTGACCTAACTAACTAAAACTTATCTATGCCTTTAAATCTGACACTACCTTTGTGGTGTATTTACTTATAGCTGGAGGGATGTTTTGTTTGTGCAAAACTTTTTTGATTGGTACTATTTACTGACCACCATTTTGGGGGGGGGCACCTGACATCTGGGGCAAGATAAACTGAAGAAAATGGCGTTGGATGCATCCTATATACCCCTGGCGCACTGACGTCAGGGAAGAAGCGACAGCAACCGACGCCAGACCGAGACTTTGGAATTCGGGCCGACTGCGGGACCGCCTGACGACAGGATAACCCAAGTGTGATGACTGCAGCAGGGTATACACTCGAACATCTACATTTATGGTAGGTACAAAACTGTACTTTTCATATGCTCAAATATCAGCAATATATTATGTCACTGCTTAAACAGAAAATGTTGATAAATTCTGAATGTGCAGAAAACAAAGAAATGCAGGATTTATTGCATGCAGCTGAGCAAGTTGGAAAGCATACTTTGCAGTGTGGTTTTGATTCTTTGGAGGCCTCCTGCAGGGCCACTGCCACGGGTTCTGTCATTAGGAGGCATGCTTGGTTAAAGGAACAAAATCTACCTGATCATGTTAAAGCAAAATTATTAGATGCTCCATTACAGCATGATACCTTGTTTGGTGTTAAAGCAGAAGAAGTGTTAAAGAAAATGGAGGGCAAAGCTAAATCTATGCAAACAGTCAAGGATTTCTTACAGGTATAGCTTCCAAGATTTAGCAGACACTGGCCTACAAATAATTTGTCCTTTCCAGTGTCAGACAGACCACAAAGGGGCAGATACACATGCCCAAGAGGCAGATCCCAGCCCCAAGGTTCGTACATGTCTAAACAATGGGGTGCTTCTACCTCCAAAAGTGGAGAAGACAAATCACAGCCTTACAGGAAACAGTCCCAATGACTTCCCCCTGCCTGCGCCAAACACTTATCTTCTGGCAGCACCTTTAGGGGGAAAACCAGCACTTTTTTCTCAAAATTGGCACATAATAACTCAGGACAAATGGGTCTTGGACATAGTGTCACAGGGCTACAAGTTTCACTTTCATACCCTGCCAAGGGCAAACGGTTGGCCAGACCTGCCAAAAAAACAATGGGCAGAGTCACAAAAACAAGTGTCATACCTCATGGACATGAGGGCCATTCAGCAAGTACCAGAGCAAGAGCAAGGACAAGGATTTTATTCAAGACTGTTCTTGGTACCCAGAAAGGACAAAGCCTGGAGGCCAATACTGGACCTATCTGTTCTAAACACATATTTGGATATACCAAAATTCAAAATGTTGACTTTACAGCAGCTTCTGCCCATGCTGGGCAAGAAGGCTTGGCTTGTGACTTTAGACATAAAACAGGCATACCTGCATGTCCCAATCAGACAAACATGCAGAAGATACCTCCGATTCAAAGCTGGCTCAATGCACTACCAATTATCTGCACTGCCCTTTGGCTTATCTATTGCGCCCAGGGTCTTCACGAAGTGCCTGGCACCAGTAATTGCATTCTGCAGACAAAGAGGAATACAAATATTTCCTTACTTGGATGACTGCCTCATTCAAGCAGAGAACAAGGACATTCTACTACAGCATCTGGCGTTTATAAAGAGATTACTACCATGCCTAGGGTACACAGTCAACGAACAGAAATCAAAACTAGTACCCTCTCAAGAGATAATATTCCTGGGTGCAAGCTTAAATACAACTGCCCAGATGGCTTATCTCACGCCAGACAAACTAAGGCAACTGACTACCTATTTCAAACTGTTGGCAACAAAGGTCCAGTTATCTGCAAGAAAAATTCTGCAGGCTTTGGGCTTCATGGCATCCTGCATTCTACTAATTCCATATGCAAGACTGCATATGAGGAAACTTCAATGGTACCTAAAAAGTGTTTGGACTCAGCATTGCCACAGCCTGGAAACAATAATTACTCTCATTCCCTGCCTGCAACAGGAGTTTCAATGGTGGGCGAAGGCCTGTCACCAGAACAAGGGACAGCCATTCACCTTGCCCCCAGCCAGGCAGACATTAACAACGGATGCATCAGATTATGCCTGGGGGGCCCACATGGCAGGAAGATGTATTCGAGGCACATGGTCCGCAAACCAAATGCATCTACATATCAATCAAAAAGAGATGCTAGCTGTTCAGAATGCCCTGACAGCCTTCAAGGACCTACTTCATCCGGGACAACTACTGATAAAGACAGACAATACCATGGTCATGTGGTATATAAACAAGCAGGGAGGCACTCATTCTTACCCCCTCTGCAGACTAGCCATGACTTTGTGGGACACAGCATTGACATGCCAAGTACATCTGCAGGCACAGTTCCTGCCAGGAAAGATAAATACTCTGGCAGACGAACTAAGCAGAAACCTCATGGATCCCCACGAGTGGAAATTGGATCCACAAGTCTTCAACATAACAAGGAAATGGGGATGCCCGGACATAGACCTATTTGCCTCTCCTCACAACTGCCAACTAAAGAGATTCTGCACAAGGACTTATCATAGACCAGCATTGAAAGTGGATGCCCTATCTTTCAGCTGGAAAAACTTAACAGTATATGCCTTTCCTCCACTACCTCTCCTCCCCAAGGTACTCCTAAAGGTCAGACAAGAGAAGCCAGAAATGATACTGATTGCCCCAGACTGGCCCCGCTAGTACTGGTATCCAATCCTAAGGAACTTGTCTCAATGCCCAGCCTGGGCCTTACCTCAAATACCTAATCTACTGTCCCAACAAAACAATCAGGTCCCGCACAACCAACTCAAGACCTTAAATCTGGCAGCATGGCAGATAATGTAGTCATACAAAACGCACCTCTCACTAAAGCGGTGATGGATGTCATTTTGGAGGCCAGGAGGCCTAGTACTAGAAAACCTTATGCTGGGAAATGGAAGAGGTTCTGTGCCTGGAACCAGGCACAAGGAATTGACACAGCAGTACCAAATATTCCTCAGATTTTGCAATACTTAACTGAGATGCTGGACAAAAGCCTATCCTTTTCATCAATTAAAATTCATGCCTCTGCCATTTCGGCTCATTACAATACAGAGCCACCAATCTTTTCTCATCCTGTGTTAAGGCAGTACCTCAGAGGAGCCAAAAACTTAAGGCCTCCAAGGAGATCACCAATACCTGCATGGGACCTCAATTATGTTTTGGAAAAACTCACTCTGCCTCCTTTTGAGCCAGCCGCTACAGCCGATATAAAATTTTTATCTTGGAAAACAGCTCTGCTTCTAGCAATAACCTCTGCAAGACGAGTCTCAGAGCTACAGGCACTTATGGCTGTGGAACCTTTTAGCATTTTTTATCCAGACAGGGTTTCTCTGATGACCAACCCAACATTTATGCCTAAGGTAGTGTCCAGTGTGGCCCTTAACCAAACTATTCATCTGCCTACTTTCTATCCAAACCCACAGAATAAGGGGGAGAGAATTCTCCATTCTTTGGACATACACAGACAGCTACACTTCTACTTGAACAGAACCAAAGCTTTCAGAAAGACTGAGCAACTACTAGTGGCATATGCTGCAGGATCACAAGGAAAGGCTATCTCTAAGCAGACTATTTCAAAGTGGATAGGCCACTGCATTCGTTTCTGCTATTCGCAACATGGCAAGCCAGTGCCTAAGGGCATTAAGCCACATTCAACCAGAGCAGCAGCCACTTCAGCAGCCTTCCTCAGGGGAGTACCAACCAAAGATATTTTAGAGGCTGCTACCTGGAGTTCAGTGCACACCTTTACAAAGCACTATCATTTACTCTAAATCCAGGGCAGGCTTTGCCACTGCAGTTTTGCAGGGCCTCATAGCCGCTCCTAATACTATATAGCTCCAGCCTGCCAACCATAGCTTTGGGATTCAACCCAAGTGTAATGACTGCAACAGTGAAACACGAAGAACATAGTACAGTTGTGTACGCTTACCATAAATGTAGATGTTTAAGTGTATTCACTGTTGCAGTCCAGGTTACCCACCCACCATCCCCCTTATCCTTGCTGGAACTTATCTGCACTTCTCTAATCTATACAACCTCTGTGGTGTATTTGCTTGTAGATGAAGGTATAACATATATTTTGGTGCAAGCATGTTTATTGGCATATTTTTAGCCTACCCTTTTGGCGGCACCTGACATCTGGGGCAAGAAAAACTGAAGAAAATGGCGTCGGCTGCATTTTTTATACCACTGGTGCACTGACGTCAGGGAAGAGGCGACAGCAACCGACGCTGGACCTAGACTTTGGAACTCAGGCCGACTGAGGGTAGCCTGCCAGCAGGATAACCCAAGTGTAATGACTGCAACAGTGAATACACTCTAACATCTACATTTATGGTAAGTGTACACAACTGTACTTTTTTATACAAGTACTTGTATGTCTGTTGGCTAAAGACAAAGTGAATTGATTAACAATTTGATGAATAAAAATCTTAAAGGCACACCACTTAATTAACTCCTTTAAGCATAATCTATTGAAACATATTAAAAAAAAAATAGTAGGTCACAGTTATAGCAGGTTCCCCATCGTATCTCTCTTGACAACTCCTTCCAGGGCTACTATACTGTGCATTTAGAAACTGCTTGTGGTTAGCAGTTATTTATTTATTATTTATTTATTGACATTTGTTGACCGGAAAGTCCACTGGGCTTGACACATTTTCAGTGGAGGCTCGGGGGAAAAACTTCAAGTTACATGAAAATCATTACATGAATTTGTAAGGAAACAATTACTTATAAAGCAAGTGAAATAATCCAGAAAACTATCTAAACAGTGCATATGTTGTAAAAAGGCACAATACAGTAACAATGGAACATTAGCATGTAGGAAAATTATACAGTTAGAATTATTTAGCAATACAGCTCAATATTTTTTTTGGGGGGGTAGGAAAAGGGTAAGGTAAGTGTAGTGGGAAGGTAGAATTGAAGAGTTAACCTTAAAAGTAAAATAAATATAGTTAGAGTCTTATAGCTAGGTGGTGGGAATATGTAGATTATAGGTAATATGAATTTAATGGTAATAATAAAAGCAGAAAGTGACAGAGAAGAGAAAATGTGTTAAGATAGTTGTATAGATGGGTGGACTAGGATACTAAAGATTAAGGATAACTCATATGGTGTAACAGTATGACATATAAAGTATGTTTGCTATCTGAAACAGTTTTGCTAGATACAGGATTATCAAACATGGGTAATAAAACCTTAAAAAGATGTTAAATTTATCACCATAACAGGATAGTTTGTGTTTGAACATAACTCTTGCTAGTTGTAAGACCTTTTTTAGTAATGTCAGGACTTAATAAAGTTAATAAAACATGAATGCCAGTAGGATCCAATGAAGGTTTAAAAATGAACAGTCAATAGAGATTGAGGGCTTTCATCCCTTAAAATGGGACTTCATCAGAATGGAGACGTATAACAAACAACCTGTTTTTATACAAGTACTTGTATGTCTGTTGGCTAAAGACAAAGTGAATTGATTAACAATTTGATGAATAAAAATCTTAGACACACCACTTAATTACACTACTTTAAACATAATCTATTGAAACATATTAAAAAAAATAACTAAAATGAGTGTTAAAAAAAATATACAAAATATGAAAAGAATTCTTATAAACAAGATGTATTGAGCAAGGTCAGATTGCATTACAGTTTGTCTGCCCTTTCATAATATTTTATGAACTCGTATTCATTTAAGCCTGTTGGAAATGTGGCATAAAGTCTAAGTTGCCACATTAGTTCTTTGAGCCATCTCTTTCAGTCTCCTTCCCTGGGATTAATGTTAATAATTTCTAAAATCCCAAAACAAAATTTCTTAAAATTAGGACAGATAATGGAATGTTTGTATAGAGCATTTGTTTCCTTGGGTGTTGTGATATCATAAATATGTTTTTAGTGCTCTGTCAGTTTTACCAATGTAAAACACTGGACTCTGGCCACACTTTGCTAAATAAACTACTCTAGTTGTCCCACAATTCCCTTTTTGGAACACCACCTTCAGGACTTGACCTACACATGTTTGGTTTGCTTCTCTGATAAAACTTCCCAAGCTGCCTTACACCTATACCTCTCGACCTCCTAGTGGAAGATTTCTGGACAAATCTGAAAGGGGGGGGGGACAAAGACCCAAAATCAGGAAATCAGGGACAGATTTTAAATATTGGTTGTATAAATTTAAAAAGTTGCTAGAATACCAGGATTTACATTAGTATGCATTTTCTGAAAAATAAGCTTAAAACTCAAATGTCTGTTATTTATTAATTAGACTCCTCAGTGATTTACCAGAAAACCATAACGTTTATGCGTGATAGACCAAAAATATGGGGTAAAAATCTGGGTGTTATACAAAATTCTAGAAAGTTGAGAGGCACGCATCCACTCCCCATCCACTTTCCCATCACATTCCAAACAAGAGTGTTGTCCAGATCTTGCTTGCCATGCAAAATCTTCAGTACAGAAGGGATGCACCAAGACTACCTTTTGATTTTTTTTAAGGTGTTGGTGTGATCCAGGGCACAGGTATGTGTATTGTTTTTATCTTCCTTCTCTTGTATGTATTTCATGAGTTTTCCCTTCTTTGATTTGCTTTTCAAAATAAAACAAAAAATAAAGTAAGATTTATCTTCTTCTCCATGCTGAGCTTTAGCCCACCATACTTCTTGCAACATCATGTCTTTTTTTAAGCATTTTTTTTTTAATTTTCATCCTAGAGCTGAACACTAGAAAAAAATAATGATGTAGACTACACATTTTAAAATTTAACAACATTCCATTGTATACATTTTTAGTTATTTGTTAACTCAAAATTCTAGTGTTCAAGAAAGGTAGTTCACCAAAGCCATAATGGGAATTCATTAGGAAATATTTGGTTTGAAAAATTAAAAATCATTTTAGTAACCTGGTCACTTATTTCAGGTCAGACTTTCATAATTTTTGAGGTATTTTAAGAGTAATCGAGTGGAAGAGGTATCCAAGATATTCTGCTGGTAGCCACTAATTATTTGAAAAAAAAAAAAGCTGTCACTTCCTTACATAGGGGCAGCTGCACTACCAGTGCTATCATGTTAGTACTTGTCTATAGCGCCACCAGCATGTGCTTGTGAAAAGACAAGCATTTAAATTTATCACAGTAATGTATGCTCCATAAAAGAATTTTTATTTGGACTGATGTTTCTTGGAGAATGAATTTTCCTTAATATTTTGGAGAAAATATATATATTCTTAAAAAGATTTGCATTTATTCTTCCTTATCAGATACCAAAAAGCAACTCATCTTTTTTTAAAGAAACTCTGAGATTACTCTGAACTTCTTGATTGAAGTATGTCATCGCATGAGTGACTTGTTAAAAATGTAAAACATGAATTGATGCTAGAAAAAAACAGAAGGAAAATATGTTAAGATATTTGATCAAATGAAGAAGGCTTGATAGACTCCCATAAGATATTTCTGATTTTTTTATTCTGCTGAATTATTTATTTATTGTATTTTCCAGCATTTTATTACTGTAAAGGGCCCTACTTTTATTTAATCTTGTTGCTGGTTTCTCTGAATTGTAGTCATTTTAACGTGTGTGTTTTTTTAATTCACTTTGGACTTGCTGTAATGTGGTTCTACATTAAGAAGGCCTGGGACTGCTTTTCTAGTGGGAGGAAAAGGTAGCCTGGTCTGTCTGAGCTGGGGATCTCAGAGGAAGGCTTTAAGTGAGACTGCCTTTTTGGGCAGAGAGATGTTTACTTCATTAAGTCAGATGTTCTTCATGTTTCACTGTTGCAGTCATCACTTTTGGGTTATCTGCTTGCAGTAGCCCTCAGTCGGCCTGATTAACAAAGTCTTGGGTCCTGCGTCAGTTGCTGTCCCTTCTTCCATGAAGTCAGGGGTATAAAACTTGCACCGACATCATTACATCAGTCTTTCTTGCCATGCGGTGCACGAAGCAGAAGCAGTTCACAAGTGCCGGTCGGCCGACTCCTGAAATTTTCGTTTTTGAGTTTCAGAACCGAAGTCTTCAACTAAAGCTAAGTACCCCATTGGGGAAACTTTTTCTTGCTCCTTTCCGATGTCAGTAAAAATTAATAATTGCATTACTTGTGGAAAGCAACTACCTCATAAAGAATTTCATTCGTACTGTATTCCTTGCCTAGGCCCATCAGTTTTGTGCTTTATTTAATCAGCGCACTATCCGTCATCGGTACATTTTCACCTCTAAATATTTTGGTTCTCGGTTTAATTATCCAGAAATGTCGGTTAGCCATCTGACTACTGGGATTTCGGAAAAATGCAAGGATAAAGACAGAGATAGGCCATCGAGGTCCAAAACTGCCGACGACGCTTCTCCTAAGCCAGTCGCCAGTTCGCTGGTACTCAGTGAGGCACTTTCGCAGCGCCTGATACCCGCTACTTCTGATTCGCAGGCCTCTACTGAGACCCATTCGGAGTCTGGTATGCCACGAGATGCTTCAACTATGGAACCTGCACATATCTCTACCTTGGATGGGTCCGGAGCTGCTGTGCAGGCACCAGCTTATGAGGGTGTATTCAGGCCTACAGACTTGCATATTAAACTGACGCCTCCTTCTTTTAGGCCTAAATCTCGAACCATGCCTAAAAAAACGACGCCCAGGCCTCTGTGCCTAAAAAACAAATGATAAGAATGGCTGAAGATCTTATAACTTTAATCAAGGGAAGCCAGCCTCTCCCTTCTAAGAGACCTAGGACTAAAGTTGTTTATGAATCTTCTAACCAGGATTCTGATTTTTCTGATTGTTCTGATGATCTGGATTTGCCCTTATCTACTTATGAGGATTCTGATGCAGAGGACTGTATTCCCTCTGCTTCCCCTCCAAAGGATTTTTCTTTTGGTGAAACCTTACATACTCTAAGGGAGCATTTCCACTGGGAAAGCCAGGATTTTTCTGATTCAAAAAAGAGGCGTAGGGATTTCTTACTCCTGCTGCAGCATATGCCTTTAGCTATTCCTCCTGTACTAGACATTGTTGATGCCTTTTCGGAATCTGGTTTAGCTCCTGATTCCTTACCTCCTGCTCCCAGAAAACCTGACAGATATTACAGGGTTCCTGATTCACACAAGTTCCTTTTTAAAAATCCTATTGCGGATCCAGAGACTGTTTCACAGGGACCCAAGGGCATTAAGGCTTCCACTGCTAAAAATCCTAGCCCTTCTGATAGAGACTCCAGGGTGCTGGATATATGGGGTAAGAAGGTTTACACTTCTGCAACCTTGGCCATTAGGGCTTTAAACTGCCAGTTTCATATGTTAAAGTATCAACAACATGTTATTGGATTGCTTAAACAGAAAATGATGTTGATTCCTGACTGTGCGGAAAATTCAAGAATTACAGGATTTAATGCATTCTGCTGAACAGGTTGAAAATCATACTTTGCAATGTGGATTTGATTCTTTAGAGGCCTCTTGCAGGTATGCTGTTACTGGTTCTGTTCTCAGAAGGCATGCTTGGCTTAAGGAGCAATCTTTACCTGATCATGTTAAAGCTACATTGTTGGATGCTCCCTTAAATCAGGACCGCCTGTTTGGCAACAAGGCTGAGGAAGTTCTTAAAAAGATGGAAGATAAAGCTAAATCTATGCAAACTGTTAAAGATTTCTTACAAGTTCAGTCTCCTAGATTTATTAGGCACTGGCCCTCTAAGAATTGGTCCTTTCCAGCCTCTTCAAGGTCTTCTCAAACCAAACCCAGACATAGCAGAAACCCCAGGTTTCAGTCCCATGGGACACACAAGACTAAGCAGTGGGGGGTTTCCGCACCCAAATCAGGGAGTAGTATGACCCCCCATGGAAAACCGTCTCGATGACTTGCTTCTAAAACTTCCAAGCACTTCCCAACTGAATGCTCCTTTAGGCAGAAAGAGTGGTCTGCAGGCCAAAAACTGGGAACTCATTACCCAGGACAAATGGGTTTTAAATATAGTGTCCCAAGGATACAGATTTTACTTCCACATCTTACCAACACCAAGCGAGTGGCCAGATCTATCCCCAAATCAGTGGGCAGAGGCCCATAAACAAGTACTCTCTCTTAAGCATGAGGGCTGTTCAGTTCTTACCAGAAGAGGAAAAGGGACAAGTGTTCTATTCAAGACTTTTCCTGGTACCCAGAAAAGACAATACATGGCTTCCTATCCTGGACCTTTCTACGCTAAATACCTTTCTGGTGATTCCAAAATTCAAGATGCTGACTCTTCACCAGTTGCTTCCTATGCTAGGCAAAGATGCATGCTTGGCAACACTAGATTTAAAAGAAGCATACCTGCACATCCCTATCAGGAAGGCTTGCAGAAGATACCTACGCTTCAAAGCAGGCTACATGCACTATCAGTTCTCTGCACTGCCCTTTGGCTTATCTACTGCACCCAGGGTATTCACAAAGTGCCTAGCTCCAGTCATTGCATTCTGCAGGCAAAGAAATATTCAAATATACCCATATCTGGACAGTTGTCTAATTCAGGTAGAAAGCCAGGACATACTTTTGAATCATCTGGCCTTTGTTCAAAGGGTACTGACTTGTCTGGGGTACACCATAAACTGAAAGAAATTGCACCTGGTACCCTGTCAACAAATTATATTCCTGAGAGCAAGCTTGAATACAACTTCCCAGATGGCTTTCCTCACGCCAGAGAAACGGATTCATTTGACAACCTACTTCAAACAAGTGGCCCCAAAAACTCAGTTATCTGCAAGGCAAATACTGCAAGCCTTGGGGTTCATGGCCTCCTGCATTCTTCTAATTCCATATGCACAGCTGCATATGAGGAAACTGCAGTGGTATCTCAAAAGCCTATGGTGTCAACATTCACAGGATCTAGAAGTAATGATTCCTATCCTACTTTGCGCCTAGAGTTCCTTTGGTGAGCAGAGGCCTGCCACCAAAACAGGGGACTACCATTCACACTACCCCCTACCGCCCAAACCTTAACAGACGCATAAGACTATGCATAGGGGGCCCACCTGGCAGGGAAGTGCATTCAGGGCAAATGGAACCCAAGTCAAATGCACCTGCATATCAGTCAAAAAGAAATGTTAGCTGTACAGAATGCTCTGACAGCCTTCAAGGACTACATTCTTCCAGGACAATTAATGATAGACAGACAGCACCACTGTTATGTGGTACATAAACAAGCAGGGTGGTATACATTCTTACCCCCTCTGCAGACTAGCCATGGCATTGTGGAACACAGCCCTGAGCTATCAAGTACATTTACAAGCTCAGTTCCTGCCAGGAAAACTAAATACTCTGGCAACGAACCAAGCAGAAACCTCATGGATCCACACGAGTGGAAACTGGAACCAAGGATTTTCAACACGTTGGCAAGCAAATGGGGGAGCCCAGATATAGACCTGTTTGCCTCCCCCCAAAACCCTCAGTTGGACAAATTCTGCACAAGGACTCCCCACAAACAAGCTTGGAAAGTGGGTGCTCGGTCCTTCAGCTGGAATCAGTTTATGCCTCTCCTCCTCTGCCTCGGCTCTCCAAAGTACTACTAAAGATCAAACAAGACAAACCAAGGATGAGTTTGATTGCACCAGACTGACAACGCCAACACTGGGTACCCCCTCTTGCGCAGTGTGTCACTGTGGGCCCCATGGCACCTGCGTCAGACTACTACTCTATTGTCTCAGCAGGAGAACCAAATTCTACACCCTCAACTTCTGACACTGAATCTAGCAGCCTGGCTAATTACATAATTTCTCCTTTACCATCCCTCAGCAAACCAGTGATGGATATAATTTTAGAGGCAAGGAGGCCTAGTACCAGAAAGTCTTATGCTGAAAAATGGAAAATATTCTGTGCCTGGAACCAAGCTCAAGGGATGAGCACAACAATGTCCAATTTACCTCAGATTTTACAGTACTTAACTGAGATGCTTCATAAGGGCCTTTCTTTCTCCGCCATCAAAATTCACACCTCAGCCATCCCAGCTCATTATAACACAGAACCACCCCTCTTCTCTCATCCACTGCTTAAGCAGTTCCTCAGAGGGGCCAAAAATCTATGACCACTCAGGAGAGCTCCAACTCTAGCCTGGGACCTCAACTTTCTATTGGAAAAGCTCACCCTTCCTCCTTTTGAGCCAGCTGCCAATGTGGACTTACAATTCCTTTCTTGGAAAACAGCTTTCCTTTTAGCAATCACTTCAGCAAGAAGGGTATCTGAATTACAGGCCCTCATGGCAGTGGAGCCTTTCATCATCTTTCATGTGGACAGGGTGTCCCTCAGGACCAATCCCTCCTTCATGCCCAAGGTGGTATCCAGTGTGGCCCTTAATCAGTCCATACATTTGCCAACCTTCTTTCCTAATCCACAGAACAAAGGGGAACTGATTGCACTCCTTAAGACGTGCAGAGACAACTTAGATTCTACTTGGACAGAACTAAACCGCAAAGGAAATCTGATCAACTGCTGGTGGCATTTGCTGCAGAGGGGAAGGCTATTTCAAAGCAAACCATTTCCAAATGGATAGGCCATTGCATTCATTTCTGCTACAAACACCTTGGAAAACCTATCTCACAGGGGATCAGACCCCACTCTACCAGGGCATCTACCTCTACAGCCTTTCTCAGAGGTGTCCCTACCAGGGACATCCTAGAAGCTGCTACCTGGAGTTCTGTACATACTTTCACCAAGCATTACCATCTGCCAATTTTCTCTAAATCCAGAGCTGGCTTTGCCACCTCAGTCTTGCATGGCCTTTTAGCTGGTCCTAATTCTATTTAAATTCCTCCTCCCATCCTTAGCTTTGGGAATCAACCCAAAAGTGATGACTGCAACAATGAAACACGAAGAACATAGTACAGTTGTGTACACTTACCATAAATGTAGATGTTCGAGTGTATTCACTGTTGCAGTCCTGGTTACCCTCCCTCCAGCCCCCTTCTTTTTTTGGATATACCTCTACTTTGCTTTGCTATCTTCAAAAGCTTTTGGTGTATTTGCTTTTTTGTTGGAGGTATAACCTTGTATATTTATAGATTTAATTGCTTCCCATTAAGGGGGCACCTAACATCTGGGGCAAGAAAAACTGATATAATGGCGTCGGCTGCATGTTTTATACCCCTGACAATCTGACGTCATGGAAGAAGGGACAGCAACCGACGCAGGACCCAAGACTTTGTTAATCAGGCCGACTGAGAGCTACTACAAGCAGATAACCCAAAAGTGATGACTGCAACAATGAATACACTCTAACAACTACATTTATGGTAAGTGTACACAATTGTACTTTTTCTCTGCCTCTATAAATGTGGTGTATTTGTATGTTTTTTGGCTCATTTCCATAGAGCTCAAAAACACTTGGTTTGTATGTAGTGCAGTCCTAGCAAACAGACTGTAAGTTGATTTTTGCATTTTCGTAAGATGTTTGAGTACTGCTGCTATATTTTTGAATTCTTTATTGTAATTTTCTGCCCTTTCTTTTCACTGACCTTGCTGCTGGCTTTGCTGCATTATAGTTCTTTTAAAAGTATGTGCCTATAGCTAATTTGTTTGATTGTCCTGTTTAAATTCACTTTGTGCTAGCTGTAATATGTTTTTACATTTAAGAATGCCTGGCACTGCTTTTTTTTATTAGGAATAGTAGGTGACACTATTACAGGCCCTCATGGCAGTGGAGCCTTTCACACACAGGAAGGCTTTGTTTTTAGTGACTGTATAAATCTGGCACATTTGCAAAGAGCTGCTCATCATGCAGTGGCAATTTGCAGTGCTCTGTATAATGGCAGACACCTAGGAGGTAAAATTGTCCCGTAGAACTTCCACTGAAACTGTTTCCAGTAACTCAGTATTTGTAGAGAAACGACTTTGTGTGTTGAGAAGCATAGAGCAACTAGTTTGCACTATGAGGAGCAATGCCCCTTAACTTTAGTGTTATATTGCCTGGTCTAGTCCCTTGTACCAAAAGCACCCTTAGTTGCCCTATTTTAACCCCTCATATGCCACAACCTTGCAGCTCACTTAATAAAGGACCCAGGATCTTGGATATGCACCCTCTCAATTTCTCCACTGTCATTTTGGTGGATATGGCTATCATGAGACACTAGCAGTTATCATGTTCATTGATAACCATTTAGTCCTTAAAAAAAACAGATATAGGATGCGAGTGATGTATATACACAGTGTCACTGGTGCCAAAACTGTTGCATACGAACACACAGAAAAACTCAGGTTGCCAGAAGCACACACGATACGCCTGCTACACACACTGTGCACCTCACACAAAGACCAAATTCTGCTCAGTCACTTAAATGCAATTTTCCTAAACCCTAAAGACCTCCCAGACAGTCCACCTGCAAAAATTGTCCTCTGCAAACCATCAACAAAAGCAACACTTAATAATGTACATACAGCAACACCCAGTGGAGCCTCAACTAAAAAGTCCATGAGTCAAGCCAGCATGCTACCCAAGATTCTAGTCATAAGGAATTCCATTGTCAACATGCTGATGCCCCATACACTAGGCTGGACAAAAAGAAAGTAAGGGTCACTTGCTTATTATGAGCCAAGATCCACCAAGTTACACACACACTCAAGTCATTGCACCACGGGTACAAGTGTGACTCTCTTTGTCCACATAGGTGTAAATGACTTGAGACATACCTCTCTAGACTATACTGAAGAGAGACATTGGGGAGCTGTCGGACTGTGTCTCACAGGCTTCTACCTTCACCAAGTATAATGCCACAATATGAGCAAAATGTGATTAACTTTAGTAATCAGTGTAGTTTCTGGTGTTATTCCAAGGGGAAGCTAGGTGGGAGGTTGGCATAATGTTAAGGTGCTTACCTTGCAGACACAAGGTGCAGGGTTTGATTCTCGTATGAGATAACTAGCTAGGCTTAAAATGGCCCACAAGGGCAGTTAGCCTAGTAGTAATCTATGAAACTATGAACAGTATTTGTCAGTTTGTGAGGATCTGGTTAACAAACCATGTCATTTTGCTAAGGATGGTCTACACCATTCTCACTCTAGCGAATATTGGCTAAAACATTGTACTTCCCCATATTGCCTTTTTAGGTAATGCCAAATTGGCAAACCTTCCAATATAACAAAATCAACCCTGGGAATCCAAAGTTTTACTGCTCAATGCCAGGAGTTTAAACAAGAAGCTCCACTCCTTCCAAGCTCTCCTCACCTTGGAGAATACGGACATTAGTTACTGAGACATGGCTCATGGCTAGGGAGAGTGCCCCAGCAGTGCAAGGCTTGTGTCATACATACATTAGGGCCAGCAGCTGCACCGACAGGTCTATATCAGAATATCGACATTTCAAAATTTCGAAACACATTTATTCGACATGAAAATTTCGAACTCTTGAGTTTGTCGAATAGCCAAAAATTATTTCTTTCTAAGGGAAAGAAATCGGAAGGCCAACAGACAACACAACATAAAAACTGAAGTATTTAAGTGGAGGGCTGTGCAGCCCCCAACTAAATATTCTAACTTCAAGACCGCACTACAGTTGGAGAAAGGGCAGGTGTGACAGAACGGTCAACCAATTTCTTTCCCTTGGAAAGAAATCGATGTTTTGGCCATTCGACCAACTCTGCGTTCGACATTTTCATGTCGAATAAATGTGCTTTGACATTTTCAAATGTCCATAATCTGATATAGACCCACACAGACAGGGACTAAAGGTGGAGGTGTCTCCACTTACATCAACAGCAAGCAAACTTTAGGTTGGTTACACAGGACAGCATGCTAGAGTTTCTCCCCATATAGATTATCATAGACAAAGTTCCATACCATATCCTAGCCAGCTATAGGGCATCCTCTATGTCCCAGGAAACCCGTAGCTCATACTTGGCTCAGCTGGAGATACTCGTTCAATCAAATGCCATATTCATTGGAACTTTAATTACCTCACTGTAGACTGGGAATCCTGCATGACCCCACATTTGCAGACAGAGATTCCTTGACTTGGTAAACACAGCCACCCTAGATCAGATAGTGCATACACCCACTAGAGGTACAAACATATTGGACCTGGGACTTACAAATATGGGAGAACGGTGCAGCCCACCCAGTGTCATGTTCTCCCTGGTAAGGGCGGATCGCAAAGTGGGGTCCTGTGAAATACACATCAGTTCTGCAACCCAGTAATCCATGTAACAGTTTGCAACTACTCCAAGGCAAACTACCTTTTTTTAAAAGATAACCTCTCAAAATTACAAGACCCTCCAAACCCAGATAATACAGCAGCCTGTGCAGAATTGTTCACAGAAACCTTGTATAACCATATCAGTGGTAAAAAAGAGGCTGTTGTACCCATCAGAAGACCAAAACTAACTCTAAAAAACAAACCACTCTGGTGGAATCCAAAATTAAACGATTTATACAGCAAAAGAAAAAGAACTCGTAGCTACAATTAGGAATAGTAAAATGCCAGAAGATAAAAACTCTCATTAAACTAAACAGACAGTTAAGAGAGCTAATTAAGTCCAAGAAAGCCAGTTTTGAGGTGAAGATGGCTTCACAGGCCATGGACAACCATAAGGCCTTCATTACTTATGTTAGAAACCTCAGACAGACAGTAGTATGCTAAACTGACATAGTGTCACATTCACAGAGCCAGGAGGTACAGCAACTCTACTGTCTGACATTCAACTCCAGTTTTACCCCCACTCACCCCCAGCCACCTTCCAGGAAGTACCATCTAACATAACCCCTCTAACTATCAATAGGGAGCAGGTCCTAACTGTGCTCTCTAAGGTCAAGAACACAGCTTTGATGGGCCCTGATAATATCCCAGAATGCCTCCTAAGTAGCCTGAAAATGATGTATCAGGGCCACTGGATTCACTATTTGACTGTAGCCTCTAAACAGGCTTTGTGCCACACAAATTGGATGGTGCAGTGGTACCGTTGTCACCTTACAGCAAGATGTTCTCTGGTTCGATTCTTGGCTGGGGTGCCTTCATTGCGGAGTATGCATGTCCTCCCTGCGTTCATGTGGGTTTCCTCCAAGTGCTCCGGTTTCCTCCCGCGTTACAAAGATGTGGGTCTGGAGTGTTTCTCCCGGGGCCTCCGCTGAAAATTGGCTTCGTTCCAAGTTGGACTTTCCCAGTTAACAAATGTTAAAATAAATAAATAAATATGGAGGACTTCAACAGTCATCCCTCTGCAAAAGGGAAGACCATCAACATATCCCAGGAACTACAGACCCATTAGACTAGTTTCATATGAAAAGCCATGGAAAGAATTGCCATGGAAATCATTAACAGTGGTATAGGAAACCTAACAACACTGGACCACATCCAGTTTGGTTTTGCAAGAGGCAAGTCATACCTACTTTACGTGGTGGAATTCTTTGAGAAGGTCACCAAGGCATAGGATGAGGGCAAAGTGGTGCATACTGCCTACCTTGATTTGGCTAAGGGATTGGATACAATACCCCACTCTGGCATTGTAAACAAAGTCACACAATTAGGCATAAACCCCTTATGTAACACACTGGATAGCCGTTTGGCTCACCTATGGAACCCAGAAAGTCTGGATGAGAGACACCAGCTCAGTAAAGTGGCCATTAACTAGTGGAGTTCCTCAGAGCCTGTGCTGGGTCACTCATTTTTGGCATCTACTTCTCAGAAATTATGGCCAACATCAAGGGCTTTTGGGTGACCAAGTTTGCAGATGATTGCAAACTAGGCGCAGTCATAGAATTCCCCCAAGTTGCTGAAATCTTACAGGAGAGTCCAACGCAAACAAATGACTGGTGCGAAAGCCATAGCTTAAAACTCAATGCCAAGAAATGCATAATAGTATCTTTTGGGAAGTCTGTCACTCTGGGAAACTTCCTCAGGGATTTAAGGACAGATGTAGATAATAACCCGGCCTTTGAACATCATGTGTCTGTGGTAGTAAGAAAGTCATTCTGTATTATTCACCTTATAAGTAAGGGTGTAGCATCTAGATCCAGGGAGGTCATCAGGCCACTGTATTTGTCCCTCATCAGACACATCATTGAGTATAACACCCCCTTTGGTATGTAGCTGACCAGACACTTGCAACAATTGGAACATCCACAGAGGTTGCTCGCAAAAAGAATACCGGGTGTAAACACAATGTTCTGTACAGATTATGTCTCTCTACTGTGATTCTTACTGACTGCTTAGAGGTGACGTGCCTCACATACTAGGCATCCTTGGATCTCACTGTGGACCTTTGCATTTCCACAGAATGAATAGCATCAGAACTACAAGATCTAAGGACCTCAGCTGTGCTTACAACGTAAGTAGGATATGTTGGAGGGACATGTATATATCTCAGAGAATTCCCATTCTTTGGAATAGATTTCCCATCCATGTGAAGCTGAGCCATTCCCTAACCCTATTTAAGCATAACCTGGAACAGTGGATGGGAATGTCTGGCACCTATGTCTCAAAATCATGCTGTAGCTAACATACACCTTTTAGAATAACCTCTAAGGCAAAATAACTTGTGGGGTACATTTCTATGACCCTGTTAAAACTGTCTGATTAACATATCCCTAAAACCATAATCTCTATGAAGAGAGTTATGCATAGGTAAATCTAAGACAGCTCCCATATGATTTTCTAATTCCTTTTAAAACTTTCTAATTAAGTAACAGATGCATAAAACAATGAACATTACAGTCCGTTATATACAAATCCTTTATTACGTCTGGCTAGAAAAATTCCAATCTATGATCTCATCTGAGCTGTTGTATACACTTGTGAGAATACCAAACAGCATATAATTCTGACATTAATTGAAGAGTAAAGCTCTGACATAAACTAATTCAAGAGATCATCAGATTCCTTACCTACCAAAGACGCCTTTAAAAGCCTGAGTTATATTTATAACTATTGGCTGTCAATTGGAGAGAGAGAGAGAAAAAATTAGATAGCAAGAAAAGAAACTTAAGTAGCAAAACATTTTACGATCATTGATCCAGTCAGCCCAGCTCATGATTTGGAGTGATAAAGCCCTGACTATTGCCTAGATGAGCTGAATTCTAATTGAAACTTGGGTTCTGGAAAAACTTGGGCAGGCTATCTGGCCACTTGCATTCTGTTACCCTCCGGGTCCCTTGATGTGGTGATAAAACCACAACTGTGCATTACATGAGGGTCAGACACATCCTCCAGGGTTGCACCATTGCCTGCTTTAGGTATGGGAGAACCAAACCCTTCAGAAGCAGAAGTCAGGGGTGCAGAATTCATTGCCAGTGTTGATAGGTCTCCAGCTTGTGATCTTAACACTAGTGTAATACATTTAAAGAAGAAACCGAAGGCCCACCATGTGGTAGGGCAGCTCTGACTGGGATCCCACCAAGGGTGGTTGCTTTGGCTAGATCAGTTGTTCAGGCACTTGATTACGGGGTGCATACCTGGATTATGACTAATGCCTGCACTTCCACCACCAATCAATCATTTAAGATTGCTGATTTGGAAAGGGAAGGGAGGTCCTGTGTCTGAAGTTTCAGACCTATCAGAGTTGAATCAGTCACTTTCCTCTAATGAATAGGTTCAGGAATCAAAAGTTTTTCTTTTACTCAGTTGCTGGCTAGATTTAGAGATGTATTCAATTGGGGAACAGTATTCTGCTGTTCCTGAGATCAGCAGGGTTTATGATCTTCCAGATGATGAAGCTCCAGACATGTAGACTTTTCCTCCATTGATCCCAGTGTTGGAGGATGTTTTAAGAAAACTTGTAGTTCCCCTCTGCTGTTTGACACACTACATCTAAACAGTGTTAAGAATTCAGGTATGCTGACCATGCCTGGCCTTCAAGACGCCTTTTCTTTGGACCTTACTCCAGTGTCCCCAGCAACTTCATATAATAAAAACACTTTGTCTTCAAGTCTTGTCCCTTCCAGTAAAATAGGCAAATGACTAGAATCACAGGAATAGAAGCTGGCTCAGTCCAGCATGGTATATTTTAATGTGTTTAACTACCAGTGTTTTATGTACAAGTTTGTGCTGAGATGTATGTATAGTTTAGGCAGGCAGGTTTACTGTATTGTTACCTGTTGAGAAAAAGGTCTGTGTTAAAGGTATTTCCATTGTTTCTCAGGTTTCAAAATATGCTTTAAAGAACCCCTTGAAGGGGGCTGATACTACTGCAAGAAATGTAGCATCATTAGTGGTGCTAAGAAAGTATGCTTGCTTGCACAGCCAGAACCCTTCTGTTGAGTTAAAAACATATTTTGAATGCTCCACTTGAGTCTGATTGTGTGTTCGATACAACAGCTAATCAGATCATTAAACAGTGGGATGATAGAGATACTCCTGCAAAGGGTGTAAAAAATTTGCCATATTCCCAAATGTCCCTATTTTTAAAGCAGGATAATTGTTTGTGGCCTTCCAAACAGAAGTCCCAGTAGAACAAATACCAAGACAAAAGGAAGCAATAGGACAAGAACCCCATCAAGCCTAAAATGAGGGGCTCCTTTCCCAAAAATGATAGTCCTGCTTCTAACATATGACTGCCGAGGTGTGGCACCTGGAGAGAATGAGAGGTTTCTACTCCAGAAATTTTCTGGTTCCCAAACAGAATGGTCATGGAGACCATGTTGAACCTTTCCTTTCTGAATACATTTGTCAAGGTCCCCAATTTCAAGATGCTCACTCTGCAGACAGTGCTTCCTCTGCTGCCAGACCACTACTTCATAGGGACCTAGACTTGAAGGATGCATATCACTGTATTCCTATTGCTTACTGCATCAGGCAATTTCTGAGTTTTGTTGTCAGTTTTCTGTATTGCTTATTTGGGCCATCTGCTGCACTTCTAGTGTTTACCAAATGTCTTGCCCCAGTAATGATTCACTGTTGGACTCTGGCCTTTCTCATTTTCCTTACTTAGACAACTTGGTGATCTATGCAGAGTCTGCATCTTGGTGTTTAGATTCTGTATAGAACGTGGGGCCTTACTGTCCTAGTAAGGATTCAAATTGAAGTCGTGTCTGACATCTTTCCAAAGACTAGTCTTTCTGGGGTGCTTAATTGACTTCTACAAGAGAGTGACCTTTCTTCCAGAAGACAAGATTGTGTTTTACCAGATGGTGTTTCTGGAATTCTCCAAGAGGAATGTTGCCTTGCAAGGGAATTTCTAAAAATTCTTGGGCTGACAGCATCCATGATTTGCATGATACCACTGGCCCATCTTCACATGAAAAAAATTCAGTGGTATATCCAAAATAATTGGGACCCAAAGCCTTACCTGGAATCCCAGTTGCTAGTGCTGCTCTTCATCAAATGAGTTACAGTGGTGGAGAGAACAGTTGCATATCAGTCTGGGACTTCCTTTCTCCTGTCAGGTGTCAGTAAAGTCTGTCCAGACGGATTTGTCCGACTTCACTTGGAGAGCTGTGTCAGTGAGATGCAAGTGCAAGTGACTTGGGAACCCAAAGGGCATAGAAGCATAGCAGTATCAAGAAGATGTCTGTGATGATTTGTGCTTTGAAAGTCTTTCACCACCTTTGGACTCCAGTCCACTCCTGCTGGTTACAGACAACACCACAGTGATATGGTACCTCAGCAAACAAGGAGGTACAAAGTCGTACCCTCTGTGCTGGTTGGCAGTGATTGCTTGGTAGCTTGCCTGTACAGCATTGCCTGATTCTTCAAACCTCTTACATCCCATCAGAGCAGAAATTGTGGCAGACCTGCACTAGTGGCAGCTGAAGGCAGTGGTGTTCCAGGATTTACTCCAAATGTGGGGAACACCTCAAATAGATCTGTTCCACTGTTTATGGAGTCATTGCTGTCCCAGAGGGCCTTGGAGAGCCCCACTGAGAAACTGTTTTGCTGGTAGCAATTAGCTCAAAGGGGGGACCATGATTGATGCATAGATGTAGCTCTACTGTTAAGAGCTTTACTACAGAATCACCAACACTCCTGCTAAGCTAGGGCTCTGATATTTCTTTGGTACCAATAAAGAGAATCTTTCCCATTTGTCTATGTCTTCCTTGTACTAGGTCTCCTAGATTCCTCCTTCCCTGGTGGGGACTCAAGGATGTTCTTACTGCCAAAGAAAGAAAATGCTTGCAGACCAGTTTTGGATCTTTCTTTCCTAAACCTATTTGTGATAGTGCCCAAATTCAAAATGATGCCACTTCACAACCTGTTAACCTCCTGTACTTCTCTCAAGTTTCTTGGTAAAACTAGACTTAAAGATGCTTATCACATCTATATTCATCCACACTGCAGACTTTTCTTGAGGTTTTGTATGTCTGGATCCCATTATCAGTTGTCTACCTTACCCTCTGGACTATTCACTGCATCAGGAGTGTTCACAAAATGTCTAGCTCCAGTTATAGTTTATTGCAGGCTACATGTTATCCACATTTTCTATATTTAGACTTGATTATCTTTGCAAAGTCTCAGGCATCTCTGTTGGGTGAGAGATGTTTTACATGAGCTAGGATTCCAAAAGTCTTCCTTGACTCCTTCACACAGAATTTTGCTGTTGGGATGTCAGCTTAAGTTTTTCCTCCACAGAACAAAACAAAATTATTTCCTAGGTCTTCCATTCAAACGTTGGTCCCTCCTGAGGGGATACTTTAGGATTTTGGGTCTCATAGCTTCTGTAATTTTCATGATACCCCTGGTAAGACTCCATGTGAGAAAAATAGTGGTATCTGAAGTCTGTTTGGTCCTAGCACCAATACCCTTTGTATTTTAAAATCCCAATGCTGGGGTTTGTCTGAAGAGAAATCATTTGGTGGAAACAATAGCTATCCTTAAATCCCAGTCTGCCATTCTCCCTCCCTGTTCCAAAACTGTCAGTCACCACATATGCCTTGAACATTGCTTTGAGAGCAGTTTTAGGAGGGATAAAAGTACAGATTGTGTGGGACACCAAGGACAGATGCAGGCACATAAATATCAGAGGTGCTTGCCCTGACCTAGGCACTCAACTCTCTGAATCGTCTTTTGTCCTCGGGACCTCTTCAAGTTGTTACAGACAATACCACAGATGTTCATCGTGTTACACTGCTGCAGTCATTACACTTGGGTTATCCTGCCATCAGGCGGTCCCGCAGTCGGCCAGAGTTCCAAAGTCTTGGTCCGGCGTCTGTTGCTGTTGCTTCTTCCCTGACGTCAGTGCGCCAGGGGTATATAAGATGCATCCAATGCCATTTTCTTCAGTCTTTCTTGCCGCGCGGTGCCCGAAGCAAAAGCAGTTCACAAGTGCCGGTCGGCCGACTCCTGAGATTTTTGAAGTCGAATTTCAGATCCGAAGTCTTCAATAAAGCTAAGCACCCCATTGGAGAAACTTTTTTTCTTGCCTCAGACCGATGTCAGAAAAAGTTAATAATTGTGTTTCTTGTGGGAAGCAAATACCTCATAAGGACTTCCACTCTTACTGTATTCCATGCCTAGGCCCTGATCACGATGTCACAAGTTGTCGGTTTTGTGCTAGATTTAACAAACGCACTATAAAACGACGTTTTGATTTTGCTTTGCACTACTTTGGCTGAAGGTTCAATTATACAATGCCGTCGGAACAACCGACGACCACGATTCATAAAAAATGCAAAGACAAGGATAAAGACAAGCATTCGAGGTCCAAAACCGATGACGAAGCCTCTTCTAGGTCAGTCGCCGGTTTTCAGTGAGGCGCTTTCGCAGCCCCTGACACCCGCTACCTCAGAGCCACAGGCCGCCTCCGACTCCCACGTGGAGACAACTAGGCCTCTGGAAACTCAAGATATTGGGCCTATGAAAACTAATCCCTCAGATGGGTCCGGAGCCGCTGAGCAGGCATCGGCTTCTGAGGGTGTTTTCAGACCTTCACAACATAACATTAAAGCAACAGCCAAGACAAAAACACCATTAAAGACAAAGAAGCAAGTACAGCATTCTCCAGGACAGTCCTCCATGCCTAAGAAACAGATGCTCAAAATGGCTGAAGACCTCATTACTCTAATCAAGGGTTCCCATCCCCCATCCTGAAAAAAGGCCTAGGCAGGATACAGACTATAATTCCTCTGATCAGGTTTCCATTTCCTCGGATTCCTCTTCAGACCAGGGATACTCTCTACCCCCCCTATGAGGACTCTGATGCTGAAGAATCTATCCCTTCAGCCTTTCCTCCTGAGGATTACTCTTTTGGGGAAACTTTACATACCATGAGGGAGCATTTCCATTGGGAAAGTCAGGATTATTCAGAATCCAAGAAAAGGCTCAGGGACTTCCTTTTATTGCCTCAGCACAGGCCCCTTGCTATTTCGCCTGTGTTAGATATTGTGGATAATGTGTTCTCTGGATCCAGCTTATCTCCTGATTCTTTGCCCCCTGCTCCAGCCAAGCCAGATAGGTATTACAGAGTCCCTGACTCACAAGTTTCTTTATAAAAACCCTTCTGCTGACCCAGAAACCATTTCCCAGGGTCCCAAAGGGGTTAAGGCTTCCATTGCAAAAAATCCAGTCCCCTCTGACAGAGATTCTAGAGCATTGGATAGATGGGGGAAGAAGGTTTACACTTCTGCAACATTAGCAGTAAGGGCTTTAAATTGCCAGTTTCACATGCTTAAGTACCAGCAATATTTAATGGCTCCGTTAAAACAGAAAATGCTTACAAGCTCAGAAGCTCCTGACTATAAAGAAATGCAGGATTTATTGCATGCAGTTGAACAGGTGGGAAAACGTACTCTGCAATGTGGTTTTAATTCTTTAGAGGCCTCTTGTAGAGCCGCAGTTACAGGTTCTGTGATTCGAAGACATGCTTTGTTAAAAGAACAGAGTTTACCTGACCATGTTAAGGCAAAATTATTGGATGCCCCTTTACAGCATGATACCTTGTTTGGTGTTGAGGCAGAAGAGGTGTTAAAGAAAATGGAGGATAAAGCTAAATTTATGCAGTCAAAGATTTCTTACAGGTACAGCCACCTCGATTTAGCAGAAATTGGCCTACAAAGAATTGGTCCTTTCCAGTGTCAGACAGGCCACAGAGAGGCAGATACAGACGCCCAAGAGGCAGATCTCAACCCCAAGGCTCTTACAGACAACGACAGTGGGGTACCTCGACCCCAAAAGGAGGTGAGGACAAGTCTCAACCTTACAGGAAACAGTCCCAATGACTTCCCCCTTCGTATGCCAAGCACTTCCCTTTTTGGCAGCCCCCTTAGGGGGGAAACTAGCACTTTTTTCTCAAAATTGGCAAACAATTACCCAAGACAAATGGGTTCTGAATATTGTGTCTCAAGGATACAGGTTCCACTTTCACACTTTACCAAGGCTAAAGGGGAATGCCAAACCTGCCACAAAATCAATGGGCAGAGGCTCAAAAACAAATTTCAGCCCTCATGGACATGAGAGCTATTCAAAAAGTACCGCAGCAGGAACAAGGACAAGGATTTTACTCAAGACTTTTCCTGGTCCCCAGAAAGGACAAAGCCTGGAGACCCATACTAGACCTTTCAACTCTAAATACCTGGATGTTCCGAAATTCAAAATGTTGACACTACAGCAGCTTCTTCCCATGCTGGGCAAGAAGGCTTGGCTTGTTACTCTGGACCTCAAAGAGGCATACCTGCATGTCCCTATCAGACAAGATTGCAGAAGATACCTCAGATTCAAAGCGGGTACAATGCACTACCAATTCTCTGCATTGCCCTTTGGCTTATCTACTGCGCCCAATGTCTTTACAAAGTGCCTGGCACCAGTAATTGCATTTTGCAGACAAAAAGGAATTCAAATATATCCATACCTGGACGACTGTCTCATTCAAGAAGAGAAAAAGGACATTCTTCTAAAGCATCTGGCATTTGTAAAAAGGCTGCTAATTTCTCTAGTGTACACAGTAAACGAAAATAAGTCAAAACTAGTGCCCTCACAACAGATATTCCTGGGTGCCAGCTTGGACACAATGGCCCAGATGGCTTATCTCACGCCAGACAAACAAGGACAACTGACTCAATATTTTCAATTACTGGCAAAAAAGTCCCGTCTCCCTGCAAGAAAAATTCTGCAGGCCCTGGGATTCATGGCATCCTGCATACTACTAATTCCATATGCCAGACTGCAAATGAAGAAATTACAATGGTACCTAAAAAGTGTTTGGACTCAACACTCTCACAGTTCAGAAACAGTAATACCAATAGTTCCCTGCCTACAACAGGAGTTTTGATGGTGGGCACAGGCATGTCACCTCAACAAGGGTCAGCCTTTCATTCTACCCACAACCAGGCAGACTAACAACAGATGCTTCGGATTACGCCTGGGGAGCACACATGGCAGGAAAATGTATTCAGGACAAGTGGACCACAGACCAAATGCATCTTCACATCAATCAAAAAGAGATGGCTGTTCAAAATGCCCTAACAGCTTTCAAGGACCTTCTGCATCCAGGACAATTATTATTAAGGACAGACAACACCACAGTAATGTGATACATAAACAAGCAAGGGGGCACTCATTCTTATCCCCTGTGCAGGCAAGCCATGACCTTGTGGAACACAACTCTAACTTGTCAAGTTCATCTGCAAGCACAATTCCTGCCAGGAATGAAAAATACTGTGGCAGACTATCTCAGCAGAAATATCATGGACCCTCACGAATGTAAATTGAATCCACAAATCTTCAGCATGGTAACGCAAAAATGGGAGTGCCCAGACATAGATATTTTTGCCTCCCCACTGAATTGCCAACTACAAAAATTCTGCACAAGGACTTACCACACACAAGCATGGAAATTGGATGCTCTTTCGTTCAGCTGGAAAAGCCTAAAAGTTTATGCCTTCCCACCACTGCCTCTCCTTTCAAAGGTACTCCTAAAAGCCAGACAAGAAAAAACACAGATGATCCTGATTGCTGCAGACTGGCCACGCCAGCACTGGTACCCAATCTTAAAGAACTTAACTCAAGACCCACCATGGATTTTGCCTCAAATTTCACACCACCTGACTCAACAAAACAATCTGATCCTGCACGGTCAGCTCAAAACCCTAAACTGGCTGCATGGCAGATTCATTAGTTAAACAGGTAACACCTCTCTCTAAAGCTGTTATGGATGTCATTTTGGAGGCCAGGAGGCCTAGCACCAGGAAATCTTACTCAGAAAAATGGAAGAGATTCCGTGCCTGGAACCAGGCTCTAAGCCTTGACCCTCTTGTCCCAAACATTCCTCAGATTTTACAATACTTAACTGAGATGCTGGACAAAGGCCTATCCTTCTCATCAAGATCCACGCCTCTGCTATCTCAGCTCATTACAACATGGATCCTCCTTTATTCTCTCATCTCTTGCTAAAGCAGTACCTCAGAGGGGCTAAAAACATAAGACCACCTCAGAGAGCACCAACACCACTGTGGGACCTCAATTTTGTTTTGGAAAAACTGACCTTGCCACCTTGAGCCAGCCAATACAGCCGATATAAAATTTTTATCATGGAAAACAGCTCTGCTCCTGGCAGTAACTTCAGCACGAAGAGTCTCAGAGCTACAGGCATTAATGGCAGTGGAACCTTTTTATAATATTTCATCAGGACAGGGTTTCTTTAAGGACAAACCCTACCTTCATGCCAAAGGTGGTATCTAGTGTAGCTCTTAACCAAACCATCCATTTGCCAACTTTTTATCCAAACCCCCAGAATAAAGGGGAGAAACTTCTGCACTCTTTGGACATACACAGGCAGCTACGCTTCTACTTGGACAAAACAAAAGCTTTCAGGAAAACTGTGCAACTGTTTGTAGCATATGCTGCAGGATCACAGGGCAAGGCTGTCTCAAAGCAGACTATTTCCAAATGGATAGGACACTGTATCCGTTACTGCTACACACAGCATGGAAAATCAGTCCCTAATAACATTAGGCCACATTCTACCAGAGCAACAGCCACTTCAACAGCCTTTCCTCAGAGGAGTACCAACCAAGGAAATTTTGGAGGCTGCAACTTGGAGTTCAGTGCGCACCTTTACCAAGCATTACCACTTGCCTCTTTACTCTAAATCCAGAGCAGGATTTGCCACTGCAGTTCTGCAGGGCCTCTTAGCCAATCCTAATTCTTTATAGACCAGCCACCCAACCTTAGCTTTGGGATTCTACCCAAGTGTAATGACTGCAGCAGTGTAACACGATGAACATAGTACAGTTTTGTACCTACCATAAATGTAGATGTTCAAGTGTTCACACTGCTGCAGTCCAGGTTACCCTCCCTCCATCCCCTCTGTCCTAGCTGGACTTATCTATATCTTTCTATCTATACAACCTTTGTGGTGTATTTGCTTGTAACTGAAGGTATTGTTTTTATTTTTTATGTATGTTTTATTAGCAATATGTATTGCCTACCTACTTGGGGGCACCTGACATCTGGGGCAAGAAAAACTGAAGAAAATGGCGTCAGATGCATCTTATTTACCCCTGGTGCACTGACGTCAGGGAAGAAGCAACAGCAACCGAAGCCGGACCAAGACTTTGGAACTCTGGACGACTGCGGGACCGCCTGATGGCAGGATAACCCAAGTGTAATGACTGCAGCAGTGTGAACACTTGAACATCTACATTTATGGTAGGTACAAAACTGTACTTTGTGTGCTACATCAACAAGTAGGGAGGAGCCAGGTTGTACCTCCTTTGCAGACTAGCCCTATTAGCTTGGGATATAGCTTCACATCACCGTCTCAGGCTACAGGCATCCTACATTCCATCAGAGCAAATTTTTTTTTGTTGTAGAGAAGCTGAGCAGGACCAGAGCAGACCTTCATGAATGGAAACTAGATCAGAGGGTCTTCCAAGATTTGATCCATCTGTGGAGAGTTCCTCAAGTAGACCACTTTCCCTCCTCTCTAAACAATCAACTGGCAAGATTTTGTTCCAGGACTCCATGCAAGAAGGCCTGGAAGACAGATGGCTTTTCTTTTTATTGGGCAGGAATGTCCCTTCATGCTTTTCCACCCTTTCCACTAATATCCAGGATACTTCTGAAGATTTAGAAAGAATCCCCAAAGATCATTGTGATGACTCACTTCTGGCCCAGGCAGCCGTGGTTCTCCCTTCTTTTGGAAATAGCCAAGGGCAATTACCACAAGCTTCCTCACAGACTGAATCTACTCACACAAGAACGGGTGTTTGACAACTCCCCAACTTCAGTCAACTTCAGTGGACTGGCTGGATGATGGTCATAATTCCTTTTAGGCATCTGTTTACTGAGGACATGTACAGTAGCAGGTACTAATGGAGGCAAGAAAGTCTGCTACAAGAAATTCACAGATTAGCAAATAGAAAAGGTTTTCTCATTGGTGCCAGTAGCATAATCAACACCCATTCAGGGCTAGGTGTTCTCTGTATTTACAATATTTGTGAGTTACTAGCGTATGGCCTTTTATTCCTCTATCAAAGTTCATTTATTGGCCATTTCAGCATGTCTGCCCATGGATCCTCCTATTTCAATGCAATCTCATTTCAAAATGTTTTTGAAAGGGGTTTTGCACAAAAGGCATTTAAGTAAACCAGTGGCCCCTCTTTGGGATCTTAATTTTTTGTTAGAGAAGCTAGCATTTGCTCCATTTGAACTAGCTAACCTGGATGACTTGTGTTTCTTAACAAGGAAAACAGTTTTACTGATTGCTCTGACCTCTAGAAGAAGAGTATCTAAGTTGCAAGCTCTTATGGTGAGTCAACCCTATCTCATTTTGTACAGGGTTTCTTTGAAAACGAATCATTTTTTGCCAAAAGTGGTTTCCAAAATTACTTTAAGACAAACTATCCATCTCCTTGCTTTCATTCCTGAACCTAAAAATGAGGGAGAAAGGATACTCCATACCTTCGATGTCTACAGACAATTCAGGTACTATTGTGACAGAACTAAGTCATTCATATCTTTGGATCATTTGCTAATTTTTTGTGAAGGTAAAAAGAATGGGCAGCATCTGTCAAAACAGACACTCTCTAACTGGTTGTTTAAGGCCATTACCCTCTGTTGTACTCACAAATAAAATATTCCAGACAGGGGCAAGGCTCACTGTACCAGGGCCTTGGCTTCATCTATGACTTTTTAGAAAGGGTTGGATTCTAGACGTATTCTAGCAGCTGCTGCTTGGTCCTCTGACATTTTTACAAAGCACTATAAGCTTGATTACTTCTGTAGGTTTTGGTCAGGCTTTGCTAGTACTGTTCTCAAGGGCCTCCTGGACTCTTCTTCTACCTCCCAGACATAGTAAGCTACAGTAATCTACCCATATAGCTAAAGTTACCGCAACAGTGATCAATACGATGAACATAGTACAGATGTGTAAGTAAACGTACCATACCAGTAGATGTACAAATGATCACTGCTGCAGTAACTGCTCCCTTCCTCCCTCCATCTCCCTTGTTTTTTTAGTGTGTTTTTTTATGCCAGGATACGGGCATTTATTTTTTGTTCCTAGTATTGTCTTTTCAGGGCCCAGCTTCCTTGTCTGTTTTAGCAGGAAAGCTGTGAAGGCCTTGGCCCCCAAACTTGACCTTAAATTAATCTCAGCTCAACCTGTCTGATGGTTTGGGTGCATAGAAGGTACCCTGAAGCTATAGAAGCTGGCTGGCTGTTGTATCCATATAGTTAAGACTACAGCAGTAGTGATGACTTGAACATGCACTGTTATGGTAGGTTTACTTAGACAGCTGTACTTTCTTCCCATTCCAGAGGGTACTGGGACCAGGCCGTTCCACTCCACACTTGGTTTCCCCTTCCCCAGTTTGATTTCCGGATCAAGTGGTAGTGGATCTGAGTGCTTCCAGCAAGGTCTCTTTGCCTGAGCAGGTAGACAGGATGTCTTTGACTCCATCAGTGTCCTTTACCCACTCAACCATGGCATCTGATCTGGGGGTGGGGCCCTGAGCTGAAAGCTTGGTTTAAGTGTGCTGGGTTTGGGATTGACGTTTCCCCTTGGAACCTCAGTTTTTGGTAGCTCAGCCCCAGTGTCTGCTTCAGAGCTGAGCCAGGTTGTGTCTCCTGGGTTCTTGGATCCCAAGAGAACTCGTTCAGGACTACCTTTGTCCTCCAAAGTATTTGAGAAGGCTCTTTTTTTGTCAAGAGAAGAGGTGATCCATTAGTTCAGATTCATCCTGACTCTCTGTGGCACCTGCAGTTTGTCCAGTGCCATCCTGTCCCTTCAGGGCACCGTCTTCATCAAGCCTGGACAGAGCTTGTAGGATGAGATCCCCATCAGCTTCTGCTTCATCCCTGGATCTTCCCCTGTGGAAAAGCACAGAAACAACACGTGAAAAAGGATGCATCTGGAGAGGAGGCTTTCCGTGATAATACCTACCTTGAATATTTCTCCTTTGGTGCCATTCTTGAATTGCTTAGGCAAAAGGGGAGTCAGCCCACTGATGCCCCTTCCCTGTTGTAGTCGGTGTTTCTCAAGGCTTATGGAGCTGGCTCATCTATTTCTGGATGATCCACCCTGCAGATGAATTAATAGATTTTGTGCCCCAGTAGGCATAGAAGAAACCAGACATGGAGCTCATTCCCTAAAAACCTGATAAGATCTTGGTCTCACCTTGAGATAGGCCACACTGGAGCAAGGGGACTATAGTAGATGCCAGAGTGGTGGTGGCAGCCACCATGAAAGAACTCCTTAAGGAGAGTTCTTCTGCCTGTCCCCTGAACAGGGAGTCTCAAGCCCTGGACAGATTTGAAAAGTGTGTTAATGCATCAGTGACATTTGCCATAAATGCGCTGAATTACCTCAACATTTAACTGGATTTCAGAGGGATTTGATCTAGGAGCTTCCTAAATCACTCTCTGGTACCATGACAGCTGAATCCCACAAAACATTGAATTTGCATTTGGCAAACTTTCATTTCATTACAAATGTGTCCATGTGCCTGTTCAAATCCACGAATGTCACATCTAGAACAGCAGGCACCAGCATTGCCATGTGCTGACATGCTTGGATGTGTCTCTGTGATTTCAGAGAGAATTTCAGAACATCCTTTTTGAATTCCACTTGTGATGGGTCCACCTTTTTGGACCTAAACTTAAGGACACAGCCACCACCAAGAGTGAACAAGATGTCAAAACTCTCTTCTGCCATCTGCACCTGCTTCTCTTCCCCTCAAATGTCCTTTTGTCAAAACCAGAAGTATCAATAAACACTAAAAGAAAATTCTGGCCAAGCTAGAATTTCCACTGTGTGATCCCTCAAACCTCTTGTATTAGAGGCACATGGGATGTACACAAATGGACCTGTAAGAACATCAGGTGTTTCAGCTATATCGTGATTCTGAATGCCCATGACTTTTTTTCTTTTTAAGTTATTTAATGGACAAATTCAGGTCAATAAAGCCAACCCCCACTAGCTGTAGACATGCATGTTTCAGTCTTATGGCCTCATCAGCACAGCACAAAGTGAATTGTTTGAGCAAGCATTAGAATCACTGGGGTGTTATACCCAGCTGATGTTCATTACCATTAGAGTGTCTGCAAAATATCTCAACTAACAAACTAAAACAATTGGTAAAGACAAAGAAAATTCCAGCCAAGCTAGAATTTCCACTGTATGATCCCTCAAAGCTCTTGTATTAGAGGCACATGGGATATTTGCAAATGACCCTTAAGAACATCAGGCATTTCAGCTATATGGCAATACGAATTTACAGCACTGCTGTTTAGACTCATCACAGACACCCCCCCAGGTGTTCAAGTGCATGGGAGTAGTAGTAATACATCTCAGGCTGCAGGAGTGGCATGTGTTCTCTTACTTAGATGACTAGTTCATAACTGCTGCCACAAGAGATCTGTTATTCCAAGCCAGGGACTCCTTGCTGCAATTGTGCTCAGACCTATGGATCATGATCAATTTGGAGAAGTCCAAGCTAATGCCAGTCCAAACCACAGAATTTATAGTATGTCACTTGGATCCCCATCATGCAGATAGGCAAATTTCTGGTCTTGAGGGTAGTCACTGTGCACCAAAAGTCCAGTATCACCAAAGCCCTTCAGTGAGGTCCATCTTATTTATTTTTTATTTAGCTATCCCTCATTGACAAAGTTGGGAGACCTAATGTGTATTTATACTGCTAGGGGAAATTTGGCAAGGACATTGTGGAACTTTCCTACTCTTTGATAGATGCTATGGTATCTTTTACACCCAACTGAGTTACCACCAACTTAAACAGATGGGATGTCCGCTTAACATCACAATTGAAGGACGACACTCAGGAGTGCAGCATCCCCTTCTTATACTGCACTACATTGTCAGCAGTCCATCAGCCTGGTTTGTGAATAGAACCTACAGACTTCTTCATCAAAGGGTGGTTTGCTACTTGTTAAACCATTGACATTTCTCCTTTGTCTCTTGGGCTTTACAGCAGCATCCATCACTCTTGTCCTTCATGACAGTATTACAGCAAATTCGGTCAGTCCAATGGACCATTCATAGTCATCCGATACTCCTTCCAGTCAAAAATCACTGGGGTTTGCAAACAGTGCATCCAAAGGTGTCTAAATTCTGCTATGGATTCTTTAGGCCATCCTTTTCATCACCCTTCCCAGAGTCGCAGTGACCTTGGATGCATCCCTTTTGGGGTGGAGGAGAGATATTTTGAATGGAAGATTGTCCAAGACACATGGTTCCTAAAAGAGGCCAGTCTTTATAGGTCATAGTAGGTTACTAGGCTATTGGCCCTAGGCCCTTTATAAGCCTAGCCATGTTGTACCCTTATTGACCAAGTTGTATGGTCTGTATTTCCAGCACAAGTATATGATCAGCACTGAGTGCCCTTATTCATGAGGGACATAGGTAATACCCCCAATGTAAATTTATGGTCTCCCAACCAGTTGCTTAAGTTACACTTAAATAGGGTCATTGAGGAGCTCTGTTTTACGTGAATTGGGAGTTTGCTTCAGAGGAGTGGCAATCTCTGGGAGACATATCTGTCTCTCCAGCATGTCCTGTTAATATCTCAGGCTAGGTTAAGATCCCTAGAACAAATGAATCTTGTCCTATTTGACTTGCAGATGTGCAGCATTTCCATTAGGGCAGGATGCTGGACTGCTCTGTAGGACAGGCACAAGTCACCTTTCAGCAGCCTGTAAGGTACAGAGTACAGTGACAGGACCTTCAGTCAGTCTATGTAAGTCATGTGTTGAATGCCCTAAATTTTCTTGGTGAGAAACCTCTGAGGTCTCTCCAGCTGCTGCAGATGTCTGGTAAGGTACATACAGAAGGGAGTGTTGTACTCTATTAGTTGTCTGATGAGGGATGGGCACAGGGGAGTTATAACATCCTTAGCTCTGGATGTGATGCCCTTACTTATGAGATGTACAACATAGAATGCATTCCTTACCACTGTGGACAAATGGTGATTGAAGTTAAGGTTGCTATCAACCTGTGTTCCCAAATCTGTCACCACAGGGTTTGAGCTCGGGGGATACTGTTATTATTGTAATTTGCAGGGAATTCCCCTTTGCCAAAAGGGATGATAATGCATCAGTGTACTGGAGATGAAGGGCAGTCCTTGTAGTGTTGCAGGCCTTCCAGGACTCCCTCCCTGTGGCTGTGATCATTATCCAGACAGATAGCATGTGTGTCGTCTGGTGAATCAACAAACAAGGAAGAACCCACTCTTGCCCTTTATGTCAGGAGGGCATGAGGGTCTGGCAGTAGACAGTGTATACCCAGAACATTCTAATTCCAATCAATATCCCAGGGAGATTCAGTGTATTAGAGAACAAGTTGTGCAGAATGGTTCTTCTGCTGTGTGAATGGTCTCTCAGCCAGACAGTGTCTACCATGATCTTCATTCTCTGGATCCAGCCTTGCTGCTGTCTGATTGCAGTTCCCTCCAAGACCAAATGCAGAAGCTATTTTGCCCCAATTCCTGAGGAGAGGCGGTTTCAGAGGGACACTTTTGTCCACACTTTGCCCCCGGGTCTCATCTACACTTGCCCTCCAACTCCACTGATAACCAGATTTCTTCAGAAAGCAACCTGGTGCAAGGTGAAGGTGATTCTCAACACCCTTGTTTTTGTTGACTGAGTTAGTCACACTAGGCTAGTAGTCTCTCTTCAGGCTAGACCCAAGGTGGTATTTGTACTACTAGAGGAAATTTGTCCAGGGAATCGAGAAACTCTAACTCTTTTCAGTAGATGCTGTCGGCTGTTTTACATCCACCTGAGCTGCCATCAACTCATGCAGTTGGGAACTCAGTTTAACATCTCATGTGAAGGATTTTGGCCTTGGCAAATATGGTTGCCTTTCTGTGGCCTCATCTGGTGTACCTACTGTGAGTGCTAGATTCTCTTCCAAACCTGATCTCTCACCTCTCAGGCAAGCCTCACCCGGACATCAGATCTCTGACTCTGACTACTTGGTTTATTCACTTCCAGTGATGGCCAGGAATTCCTGGCTTTCATCCGTTGTTATTCACGTTGTATCCTCATCTTAGGAGCCTTCCACCAGGAAAGTTTACAGAAATAAGTGCAAGAGATTTTCTGTCTGAACTTCAGCCAAATGTCTAGACCTCTTTTCTGGTCCTTTACCATGAATTCTAGACTTTTTTGCAGACCTTTTTATTGCAGGAGATAGCTACTCCATGATTAAAATGTAACTTCTAGCTATGTCATATATTTTCATACAAGAAAACCCCTATTGCACTTCTGAAACTTTCCAAGTCCTTTTTAAAGGTACATTTCTCCTGCATCCTCCTTTAAGGAATCCTGTTACACATTGAGACATATTATAATATTACATAACACTAATAATGTTTTCTAAGGTTTTGTTTACCCCTACAGAAAATATTCTGGAAAAATATAACTAATGTGTCAGTGGGTCTACAAATAAACATTGATAGGGTGGGGTAATTCAGTCACTTTTCTACCTACAGACATGAGACCCTGTCTAGAAAAAAATTGATTTTTTTTGGATTGCAGTTCCAATTTAGATACTTTTTTACATGACATCAGAATTAGCTTGATTATATCATGGAGCACCTTACACTTCTTAGCAATAAACTTCTGGGATGCTGAGGAACTAGACCAATTTATTCTAGGATTTTCTTATCAATATTTAAACAAGACCTGTGATTTATTTGTGATATAATTTCACAAGACCAGTGTAATTCTTTCAAGCTTATAACTTCTTTTTTGTATACTTCCAGTTAACACTTGTAGCTCCTTATGGTGTTCAGACCTGTTTTGGCTATGGCTTTTTTAACTAAGTGAATTACTAACTAATAATAGGCAGTATCAGAAAGGGCATGGAGTTAAAATCACACCAAGATTGTTAATCTGCAGTGTCCTGCATTAGAGTAAGTAATCCTTGCCAGTTACTGTTCGTATTTTCATTTTTATGTTCATATTTTCATAACTGGGAGACCTATGTGCTAATGAGGGATATGGTGGAATATGCTATAGTGGGAGACAGGAAAAATCATTCATTGTCCATTTACATTGCACTATACTGGAGCTATTGGTAGTTGTAGTTATGAAAATAAGCAATATTTCCATATGTACTTAATACTTCTAAAACCAAATGACTTACAAACTATAGCATGGCATTACATGAAATCTTAAGATGTTGAAGAAAACTGTAATTGATATTTGCCCTGTAAGTTGTACAATTTGAGAGATATTCAGTGTTATTTGTTAATTATATAATTTTCTGTAAATATCGCAATAAACATGCATTCAGAGAGAAATTTCTTGCTGTTGTGTGAAAACTTATGTCTGGTTAACAAATGATGTTATGTTGTTCTATCTCGCCTCCATTCTTGCATGGATGGGTTTGGAGCCGATCCTTAGCTCTGCCTCAGCCGAGAATACACAGCTGGAAGTCTCAAACTTGGCTCGTGGCAGATGGGTATCCCATGATGCAGTGGTGCAACTCCCCAGATCTTGTTTGCCACTTTACTAGGTTGGATGTGCTCTTCTTGGCCATGGCTAAGTTTTTGCATTTGTTTTACTTAGCTTAAAAATTTAGGATTCTTGCATTTATAGTGTTTTTGTAGAATTAGGTAGTTAGATTTAGTGTGTAGAATACTTTATTTCTTTCTGCTGTTGGTTGCTGTTGTTGGGCCATCAATTTTTTTCGCAGGCCTTGTATCTCGTAGTTATTGTAGTGTGTGTTGCTTAGTATATTATTGCACTTAGCTCATTTAAATTAGAGAGCTAATCATTTTAGTTAGAGAGCTGGTAGTATTAGTTCCTCGTGTGTTTGTTGTTTCTTGGTATGATCCATTCAAGTTAGAGGTCCTAGTGCTCTTCCATTTGTCAGAGTTAGTTGGTTTCTAATTGATCTTTCACTTAGATGTGCAGTTTTTTTTAGTTTAGAGTGTGATATATATCTGAGTTGGTTGCCATGTAATCCTGTTGGGAACTTTCTCTATCATGTCTAAGAAATCTAGAGAGAGAGAGCTTAAGCCTTTGGGCTTTAAAAAATGTCAGAAATGTACACAGAAAATGTCAATCACAGACGGACATGTCATTTGCATATACTGTCTAGGGGCTATTCATTTACAGGAGGGTTGTAGTTTCTGCCACTCCTTTAGTGCACGCGTGTCACAGGAGAGGAGAAAAAAATTGATTCTCAAGGGTCTCCTAAAGCCAACCTTTGAGGAAGCTGTGCAGAGTGCTTCTTCTTCAAAGAAGGACAAGCCATCCAAAAGGCCATCACCTATCTCTTCGGCTCAGTTGGAGCCTACAAAAAAAATTGTCAAAACCTTCTGAACCATCTGCCTCCTTGGCTCCACAGCCCTTGGAACTGACGGAGGTCATTATTATTGACAAGCCTGGTTCTTCGGTCCCAAGGTCTTTGGAGCCACAAGATACCATGTCATTCCACCGGTCTACCCTACTTTGAGATCTCCCATTTTGGAGAGCTCATTCTTCTTTATCCTCCAGGTCCACTAGGAGCATATCTGATGATGACGTGTAGTGGGTGGTGCGCAGACTCCTGAAGTTGCCAGTGCTGGCCAAATTGTTCTTGCCTCAGACCCATCAGATCTCTGAGCCTCCCAAGACTATTGCATCCACTGTTGTTCCTCCTCCAAACCAAGCTGGACCATCGGAGTTGGACTGCCTGGTACTGCTTATTGTAGAACAATCTGTTCCAGGACCCCCTTCGGAGATTACGGAACCAGCATCTGCTCCAACTGTCAAGGCTCCGTCCAGAGTGTCTGGAAGCCGGGGTTCAATGGCCAGTCCTGGGGGGGGGGCGCTCAGGCCAGAACTTCTTCGCTTCCGAGTCTAGCCCTTGGTGCATCGGCTTGGGTGAGCTCGGCACCCACATCAGCCTCGGAACCAATCTCCCTGGAGCTGAGGGTGTCCTCCATGTCCTCTGAGCCAGGCACATCCTCAGAACCAGTGGGATCTGCTTTTGAGCTGATGAGTTTGCTGTCCCCCTCTACAGCTCTACATAGGGATACCAGCATTTGTCCCCCTAAGGGACTGACTACTGTCTGGGCACCACCCCATCCACTGGACAGCAGAGATCCAGAGCCTCAGGATCCCCCATTGGGTGAACCCCTCTCTTCCAAGGCCTCCCCAGAATACCCTTCTGAGAAGCCCCTTCAAAAGAGAACTTGCAAGAGGAGGCATATAGACTCTCCTGATGAGTCCGTCACCTCCGATACTAACCTTGAGGAGTCAGAAGGGTCCCCACGGTCATCCTCTGATATCTCATTTGCAGAGATCCTGGAGATCCTTAAGCAGCAGGGCAGCTGGATAAAAATCACCCCTTCTGATGAGGAGTCAGTGTACCTAAAGGCCTTTGGATCTCAACCTTCAGCCTCCTGGGTGTCCCCACCTTTTGATGAGCTAATGGACTTGGTCAGTCAAAAGGCGTGAGAGTCACTGGACACTATGGAGCCAGTCCCTCAGAGGCCAAATAAGTTCTTGTCAGCCGATACCGGAAAAGATTTTCACAAAGGGTGTACCTGTAGATGCTATGGTGGTGGTGGCAGCCACCAAGAAGGAACTTTCTGAGACATCCTCATCTGTTCATCCTCCGAACAAAGATTCTCGAACGATGGACAGATACTGGAAGTGTGTGTTTTCATCAGTGACTTTTACACTCGGATCACTGAACTACCTCACTCACTTTACAAGGCTACAAAGAGATCTTCTGAAAGAGCTAGGAGATCACTACAAGGCAAATTGGATGTGGGGGTGAATGAGAAAGTCTCCTCCCAGATATCCACCTTAAATTCTATGGTCAACTCCTCTATGAGACTGATATCCTATGCAGCAGATGGAGTGAGCAGGGCAGCGGGTTCAGGAGTTTTTTTAAGGAGACACTCCTGGATGCACGTCTGGAATTTTGTGCAACCCTTTAAGTCTACCTTTACTAATGCCCCTTTTGATGGCTCCTCACTCTTTGGACCCAAAGTAAAAGACACACTCACCAGATGTGAGCAGGAAAGGAAAAGTCTGTCTGCCATTGGAGTATGTTTTTCCGTACCTTCATGACCTTACCCTAAAGGTCAGAAAAGTGGGAAGACGCAATTCAAAACATCCCAGGGAGCTTTCAAAGTCAGCACAAGGCGAAGGGGAGGTAACAATGGTAGACATCATCCTAGAGGTAGAGGAGGTCTGCAAAACCAGGGCGACTGTGATTCCTTTCGTGGACGTTCCTATCAGTGCTCCTGAAAGAAGGCCCATCTGCTCTACTCTGGAGGCAGTTGGAGGATGTTTGTCTTTGTACTCAGAAGCCTGGTAAGCTATCACAAGAGATAAGTGTGTGCAAAGCATAACATGCAGAGGATATTCCATTCCCTTTTGCTACCCTGTCCCACAAATTAAAACAATCCCAGATGTTCCACCCAATCTAAGGGAGCAAGCAACTATAGAAATCTGAAAGTTGCTGGACAAGAGAATCATCCAAGAAGTCCCTGAAGACCAAATAGGATTCGGAACTTACTCAAGATTCCTTTTGGTGCCAAAAAGAACGGGACTGGAGACCTATATTGGATCTCAGCAAGTTAAACGAATCTGTCAAAAAGTCAAAGTTCCAAATGGTGACATTGCAGTCAATACTTCCTTTAGGGAAAGACAATTGGATGTGTTTAGTAGACCTCCAAGATGCGTACTACCACATAAAAATGGACAGAACATCGAGGAGTCACTTACGATTCCGGCTGGGAGCCAGTCATTATCAGTTCCAAGCTCTGCCCTTTGATCTCACTACAGCCCCCAGGGTGTTCACCAAATGCATGGCAGTAGTCATGGCTCATTTGAGGTGTCTGGGATTCCAAGTGTTTTATTGTATCTGGACGACTGGCTCTTGACTGCCACCACCAAGCATCTACTCCAGCAAGCCAAGGATGTGACTTTGGAAATTTCTGCGCAGTTAGGTGTAACAGTCAACTTACAAAAATTTGCCTTGTTGCCTTGTCAACATATTACCTTCATAGGCGCAAACCTAGACACTGTTTCCATGATGGCACGTCTTCCAGCTGACAAAATTCCAGCCCTCAGGCAGCAAATATTTTTCCTTATTCCCAAGGACAAGGTAAAGGCAAAGGTAGTTCTGAAACTCCTAGGGACAATTGCTTCGACCATAATGCTAGTTCCTCTCGCCAGAATACACATGACAATCCTTCAATGGCTCCTGTTCTCGCAATGGTCACTTCAAGAACTCCCAGTGTCCCACCTGATCAGAATAACGAAGTCATGCAAAAAGGACCTACGGTGATGGATCCAGTCCTACCATGTCAGCATTCGGAGACCCTTTATTCCACAACAACCTATTGCTACAGTGACCACGGATGCTTCCCAGATAGGGTGGGTGGGGCATTATCTGGGAAGGACGGTCCAAGGTATATGGCAGGAACACCAGGCCCACCTGCATATCAGTGTTCTTCAGATGAGAGCAGTGCTTCTGGCGTTGCAAGCACTCCACCACTCCTTTCCGCTAGGGATGATTGCTATACAGTCAAACAGTATGTCAGTGGTTTGGTACATAATCAAACAAGGAGGAACCAAATCATACCCACTTTGTCATGAGGCCCTGAGAGTTTGGCAATGGGCAATTTCTTCCCAGCGCTTTCTTGTAGCAATGCACATCCCGGGAAAATCCAGCGTGATAGCCGATAAGCTCAGCAGGTCAATTTTGATGCCTCATGAGTGGTCTCTGAACCAGAACACAGTGGAAGAGATCTTCCGGAAATGGAGATAGCCTTGCTGCAATCTTTTCACCACTCCCACAAATGCCAAGTGCAGCAGCTACTTTGCCCTAATTTCCCCACCGGGGGAGACGCCAAGAAACTCCCTTGTTCACGATTGGCCCTCGGGACTTCTTTATGCCTTTCCTCCGTTTCCCCTCATATTCAAAGTCATCCAGTAAGCAAAATCCTTGGGAAACAGGATGATTCTCATTGACCCACATTGGCCTCAACAGATTTGGTTCCCCTTTCTTTGGCCTCATCTTCAGGAGAAGCCTTGGATTCTGGACCCAGTTTCAGACCTGCTGACACAAATATCCGGTGTACTTCATCCTTCTCTCCACAACTTCAACTTGACAGCATGGCTGCTCCACTTCCCATTTTAGTCAGGCTTCAAAACATTACTCCAGCAGTAAAACACATATGGATGTCTTCTCATAAAATTTCTACTAGAAGACTGTATACTAGCAAGTGGAAAAGATTTTCACACTGGGCTCAGAATAGAAACATTGACCCTTTTTCTGCATCTATTCAATCCATTCTAGAAATTTTGGCAGAACTCTTTCAGCAGGATGCTGCTGCAGCAACTATTAGAGTCCAGCTGGCTGCAATTTCAAATTTTCACATTGGTGACCATTCTCCAATTTAATGTCACACAGGTTGTGTAAATCATTTTTAAAAGGCGCTTCCTTACTGAGACCTCCTTTTAAGGAACCACTTCCTCCATGGGATTTAAATTTTGTCCGATCTCAACTGACATTACCTCCGCTCGAGCCTTCTTCATCTTGTGACCTCAAATTTCTGTCCTGGAAGACCATTTTTCTAGTAGAGTAACATCTGCCAGAAGGGTCAAAGAGTTGCAAGCAGTCTCATTCAGGCCTCCATATCTGATCTTACACAAACACAGGGTATCGTTATGAACCAATCCATCCCTTGTAGCTAAGGTTTGCTTTCAATCCCAATATCAATCAATCATTTGAACTCCTGCTGTTCATCCCGAACCATAACAACAAGGCAGAGTACAGACGCGATCAGTTGGACGTGCATAGACAGCTTAGATTCTATTTGCATAGAACCAAAGATTTCAGGAAATATGACCAATTATTCATATCCTTCTCTGAGGCAAAAAAGGGTATGCCAGTTTCTAAAGCTACCCTTTCTAATTGGTTCTCAAATTGTATCACCTTTATCTGTGTCCCCAGTAATAGAAACTGCCATTCAAAATTAGGGGTCATTCAATCAGAGCATTAGCTACGTCATCTGCCTTTCAGGCAAAAATGTCATATTTGTGCTGCAACCACATTGGCCAATCCTCATGCGCTTATCACTCATTACAAAGTGGATTTGGTCTCCAGGGACAGGGCCTCTTTTGGTACCACTGTGTTCAAAGATGTACTCTCGTGAGCCACCCTCGGAAAAGGTGCCATGGACGCTGTCCGGTCCATGTAAGAATGAAGGTGAGATAGAACAACATAATGCAAAGAAGTTATGCACTCACTTTAATGTTCCATGTTTGTTGTCCATCTG
>NC_056725.1:1310705525-1310793025 GCF_019279795.1 Protopterus annectens
TTCAACAGAAGAGAGGGAATCCTGAGTGAGCTGTTTCAGTTTATCTAGGCTGTTGGCTGTGTAAATAAAGGTGGAGTCATCTGCATCATTTATGATACAAGCATGTTTAGTTGCAGTGTGTAGATCATTGTGAAAATAGTAAAAAGCAAACATCATACAACTGAGCCTTTGGGGACTCTGTTACTGAGAGAATGGGGAGATTTCATTGTTGTCATTTCGCCACATACATCCTATTAGGGATGTAGCTATGTTTCCAGGAAAGTGGTGATGGTCCTATTCCTAATGCAGACAGTGTAACTAGTAGTTTGTGATGTGAGATGATGCCGAATGCCTTTGACATGTCAAGGAATACCGCTGATACCAAATTTCCACAATTCCAGCTCTGGTCTACTGGTCTGTGGTTAAGAAGAGTTGTTAGAGTGCTGTGGTGAGGACCAAATCCATGCTGTGCTGGATAGAGTAGGTTGTTGTAAATAATAAAAGTAAGGAATTGTGTTTGTACATTTCTGTACTACCTCTGATGGAGGAGAGGAGATGTGATGGCTTAGGCCTAATATTGCAGATGTCATTGGAACTTCCTCCTTTATGCAAAGGTAAGATAAATGATTTTTTACATAAGGTGGGAAAATACCTTTCTTTAAGGGAACAGTTTATTAGGATTGATGCTGGGTAAGGCAAGGTTTTTACTCCTGTTTTTCTATATTCTGCTGGCAGAATATCTGGGGTAAGAATGATGGGTTCTAGTTTATGGAGTAGCTTCTTGATAATAAAAGTAAGTGCTAGTTGGAAGGTGAACATTTGTAGGTGAATTTTTGGTTCTGTGGGGAAGTATTGGAAACAGGAATTGAAGTGTTGATAACAAAAGTCACTGATTAAAGTGGGAGTTGAATTGGCTGGTGATGAGGTTTATTTTTTATTTTTTTTTTTTTAGGGTTTGGGTGAGTTGCGTAATCTGGTCAGGATTTAGGAAGCAGTTAATAGTAGACTAAAATACGTCACGGTTATTCAGATTTTCAGTCTACAGCCTTGCATGGAATTCCTTTTTGACAAATTTGATCTTATTTTTAGTGGCACTTCTGAGCTGTTAATACTGCTAATGACTGGATATGCTGTTGTTTTGCTTCTGCAGCTTGTCTGTATTGACATCACTGCATGGCAGGCAGCGGGAACATTGACAAGATATCAGGACATAATAGTTAAAACATTTGTCTGAGGATGACAGCTCACCTTGCCATGATTCTTGCCCCAGCTGACAATTTGGCTATAGCCAGAAAATGGAGGAACAACTGAGCCACTAGGACTAAGTGGGCTTAAAAGCCTTAAGGGAAGGGACAAAAAAGAAAGAAGACATAGCTGAAATGACCTTGTTTGTTGCAACTTTCTCATTTTGTTACACGCTCCTTTTTATTCCTGTAAGGCTGTAGCAGGTATTTTCTTGAAAGACTTAGGTGTTAATTGCAATAATTAGTCACTGAGGCTTAGGACTATAAGAACTATAAAGATGGAACACAAAATATTGTCTCTAAATGATTGCCATCTAGATATGCAGCTGTATAATGGCTATGTGACTGCAAGAGTTTATCCATCAATCATCAGTTGGAATGTTACAGGGGTACCATGCAATACAAAAGGGAGAAAAAGTCCATCTGATGGAGAAAAAGGCCATTTGTTCTTCTGCTTCCTCCATCTGGGTTACTTGTCAATACTCCTTTGTTAGGTTTAAGTTCATGAAGTACTTGGCAGGACCAGCCAGTTCTTTTACCCACAGCACTGGATAACCATCAAACTGAGAGGTGGAGTCCAACTACCTAAAGTTATTTAAAAAAAAGTATATGGATCTATTTGGCTTGGACACTTCTACAATGGGGTTTATCCACACAATATGGAAATCTCCAATCTCCATTACAGCCGCCATTTTTTCAGGCCTCTGGAATCTTGGATTGCTATAGACTTAGCTTTTTCTGTTGGCTTTGTCATAACTTCATACCTTAGCACACTAGTTCATTTTCGAACTAAGAAAATGCATCTTAGTTTTCATTAATAATTTCTTTCACTTTTTTCTTTGGTGAATAGACAGTGCTTCTGCTACTTTTACACCTGGTTCAGAATCAGGCCTCAGAACTGTCCCAGATTACTAATGAGCACCATACTTTCCTTGTAACATTAACATTTTCAGAACATTCACATAGTAGATCTGTTGTTTTTCTTTATCAGGTTGAGGTAACTTACAGTTAACAGGACCAACTCTTTCTATTATTTTCTGCAGTCCTTGACAAGTTAGCAGGAATTTGTTTGATAAACTTCGGCTTCTATCCAGGATAAAGCTCCTTGACCTTTGCACTCTAATCATAAGCGTGGGCTTCAGCTTCTTGGATCGGTGCTGTTTTAGAGTAACAGTGCAGCATCATTTGCTATTCCCAACAGTCCCCTGGGCTGGAATCAATATAATCATTGAAACAAGGAAAGTAAATAGATAACTGAGGTAGTTCCTGTACAAAAGGTAGCCCAGTAAGACATCAAATTGTCTTAGGTTTTCCTCGTTGGTCACAAACCTTGTGAAGTGTTACCTTTGGTGTCTTATAGTAACAGTTCACTAGAATATTTTTCTGGAAAGGTACACAGAAGTTCTTATTTGTTTCATTTGTAGAATGGAAATGCTTGATCTCTCAGAATCTGAAAATATCCCAACCCAGTTTGCAATATCAGCGCTGTTATGTGTGTTTAGTCCATTCCTTGCCTCCTGTTTGTTCATATAACTTTGGGAATCCTTTCTGCCTTCTGTCCTTAAAGTAAAGGAAAGAAAATAAAATCCTTACTTATTATTACTTCATCTAAAAACTGGACTATGGTCCCATAAGGTTAATAAGATCTTCTTGCATAGAGTTAGACAAGCTTATAAGCACACATCTTTGGCAACCACTATCGGTACAAAAAACAAACTGTTTTTCAGGTCTGTTTACATTAGTCAAAGTCAAAGTAAACTTTATTGTTGATCAGATATACACAGCAGTGCAAACTGAATGAAATTACATTGATTTGGTCCCCATGCCAGACATACTGTAACAATGAACACATAGTTTGAATGATAGTAAGACTAATGCACATACAGTAATAATTAAAATATTAACAGCACAATAAATTACCGGAATTGGACAGAAAGACATTAGACAGTGTAATACTAGTAGGTATTGCAAGACTATGACTTCACACTGCGATGGCTTACAATATTGCACTTCATCTGTTGTAGTATGATATATTCTGATGTTCACATTGCACATGTATGGAGTGGTGACTCACTCCTGACTATTGCACATTCAGGAAGTAATAGAATAAGAAATCAATTAGCCATATTATAATAGATATTTTATATATATATATATATATATATATATATATATATATATATATATATATATATATATACACACACACACACACACACACACACACACACACACACACACACACACACACACATATATATATATATATATATATATATATATATATATATATATATATATATATATATATATATATATATTATGTAATAGATATTAGCCATATCTAATAATTTATTTTACAGTAGGGTTAAATGGTTTCTCCTGTAGGGAACTTTTTTTCCTCTCCTCACAGGACATCAGCTAGTGGCCCCACTACCAGCACCCTATCTACTCATTCACTTTGGGGAGGGTTTGGCACCCCATGGCTAAAAAAGAGTAGTATGGCCCGATAGTTCCTCCTTAGGAGACTGCATTAGCCCATCTGTTCTCCTGATGGTGAGCGTCAGGTGTAGGGAGTGATTCATTTTTCTTATCCTGTGAGGCAGCCTTCCCTCTTCCCAGACATAGCACCTCCCCTCCTCTAAACAGCTCACAGAGCTCTGCAATTGCTGTCTTGCAGAGAAAGCCTTGGCATACAGGTGCAAGTGCCCCATGGCACTATGGATTCTATAGGTCCACACTTTTCAGTTGAAAAAGCTAGTACACCTGCTAGGTGTCACCCAAGTGGTGGTCATGAGCCAACTCCCTCCCCGAGAATGAGAAAACCGACAATAGCCACTTATTCCCATCCTCCCTGTCTAGCTCCTACAGACACCCATGTTACTAAATGAACTCAAGTTGCCTGACATGTAGTCAGGGCTCTTTCCCTCTGCACGATGGAACTGGATAGCAGGGGACATCTTCCATGCAATTACCTCCCTTTATTGCATTTATAACAGTTGAGAGGTAGATACCTTACTTGTACTCATCTTGAACTTGGAATATTTGTTCTGCTTCAGAGTTATCAATTTTTATCTCAGTTTTATTTTTCTGAACATCTTTACCCTTAAAAAGAGCAATATTACTTGTTCATGGAAGCACTGAAAAGTATAAATACACTTGTTCTTGGTAAACATCATTGTTTGCATGTCATTACAGGCAATTCAAGAGTATTACATGTCTCATTGCAACAGAAAGGTGAGTGTATATTATTTTGTACATTATAGATTGGCAGTCTGCACTTACTGCTAGGATATACAGCTTACCTATATGGACTATGACTTTTATTACTACAGTGGCTGGATCAGATGCTATCTGATATTCAGCCTCAGCTATCAGTGTTGCTGATCAGACAGTTGTCTATATGACAAGTACTGATAGATCTGTGCTGGCAGAGTCTTTGCTTCAAGACCAGGTCCAGGATGATACAGTGCATACAGAGGGCACAACCACTAACACACAGGACTCAATGGAACCAGCAGACACATCTTTTATCAGACTGCCACACATATAGCATATAGAGTGAAAATCTATGAGGGTCTGAAGGCCACTAGGATGCAATTGGATTCTGGGATCAATAACTCTAGTGGAGAGGAATATGAGGAATATGAGTACATGAGGCTTAGGAATGATGGACCATTAGAGCAACATTCCTATTCTGCAGTGGGTGATCATAGGAACAGGCAGAAGGTATGCCACACATCAGGACCATGACTTGTCAGGGATACATGAAGTCCCTTTGCATATAGATACATATTGGTGCAGTTCAGTGATTACCTCGAAAGGCAGACTGTAGGTTTTCATGATATTATACAGGACCCTTGCATATGGAGCCATGTATACTCACAGCAATGCATGGTAATGCTGAAAGGTACCATAATAAACATATGTGGATGATGGAACATCTAATGTAGGAATGCACAAACATGTTTTCTTTTTGCATCATTTTTGCTCCTATGCTTGCCAACCATCATGCCTCCCCTCAGTCACTCATTATAGTGTCCACAGCAGACCATCATCCAGGCAACCATGATTGTGTTTGTGCTCTCATTGGCATCCTGATAATGAGAGATTTTTTCTCATTTTATGGCCCAACTCTATCAACAGTGATGATGATAGCAGTTATATCATCACTAGGAATTGACTATCCTGCTTGTCCATGCATGCATGCTTCCACATATGCAATGACAGAAGCTACCATTGCTAGCTTTGGTGACCATGCCCACATTTTCCTGGCATCAGCTTTCTACATCATTATGGTCTTCTTTTTTCCTGAAGATACTGTCTCCTCAGAAAAGAGACACAATCCAGGTGGCAAACACCATCCCTTTCCTTACCCCAGTATGGGCACAGCATATGCTCTCTCCCTGCATCATTAAGTGCCCCAGCAACTAGTTGAACTTGGCTCACCTGCATTGTAGTTAGGGATTTAGCCTTTTATGCCATTAGTGCAGGCTTACTGGTGCATATTTTGAATAGCCGCAGGGCACAACGTGTCAAAAGCATGTGCTGCTTGTGACCTGGCTAATGCTCAGAATGCCTGCCACAGTTGTGGACTAGAGGTGAGTGGTCATGTCTGAGAACCAACAACCTCCTTTTGCAGTATCAGAAGAAGTGGGTCAGCCCACAGTCTGTTGTCCACCTTGTCTCCTACAAGTCCCATGCACTCCACTGCATGTTCAACCGCAGGGTCCGGAGAATTAAACAGTTTGCTACCCCTCACACATCCTGTGAGTCCAACCCCAGTCAGTCTTCTGTGCCAAGACCACTATAATTAATAGTCATAAAAATCCTAACTCTTTAGGGCAGGCCACCTTGTAGACCATCTTTAGAAATGCAGTGTGGCCAACCACGTCACAAGTTGTACATAACTTGCCTACATTTTTTGTGGATGTCCATTATTGCTACATTGTGTGTTTGTTTACAGAGGGCCCTGATACCTTTACATATCATGACAGTTGTGCATATGTGACCATTGAGATATGATAAACTTAATTCTTATGTCAGATGTCACAGGTATTCAGGGCATACATATGTCAGCTATGCCCTGTGTAGATAAAATTCTGGCAACTGTCACTGTGTGGTTTGTTTGTTTGTGTGCTGTTTACATATGTAGCATGTGTTAGTGCCTATCTATCTACCAGACATTGCTTTACTGCTTGTCCATGGGCATGTACCATGCACTGTTCTCCCACATGCTGATGTCATTCCTTCTCTATCTGTCCCTCATTACCACTATGGTGCTGTATCTCCTCCACCACTGATTGGGAGCCATAATGCTTAAATATTATCATATCATGCATTAGTACACAGACAGTGACCATCTCTTCATAATCATCAACAACTTCCTTCTTCCCATTTTCTACATGGGTTCAGGGTGTCCTGTCAACTCTTGCCATCTGTCTCGATTCAATGCCACACTCCTACCTTCCTCAACACTCATGCCTGACTGTTGCAGATCTTCTCTCACACAATCCATCCTCCTCTTTGCTGGGTGCCCTTGTTTCCTCTTATCGTCTTGCTGTCTGTCCCAAATCTTCTTCAGCAGATTGTCTTCTGCTTTCTGCGTGTGTGCCTGAAGCACTGGAATCTATTCTCTTTGATCTTTTCTGCAAATGCGGCTACTTTGGCTTCTGCTCTTTTTTCCTCATTTTTTCATCTATCCCACAGTTTGGATCCTACCACCCATCTCAGGCACTTCACTTCCATCGCCTCTAGCTTTCTCATCTGCTCTGCCTTTACTTCCCAGGTTTGTGCCATACAGTAGTTCCATTTTGTACACCTTACTCTTCAGCTTCTTTGGCATTCTTCTGTCATACATTACACCTGGTAGTCTTTGCCAGTTGGCTGCAGCCTCTCTGATTCTAGCTTTTACCTCTTCATTTAGACTTCCCTTCTCCTCAACATCCCTTCCAGATTTTTGAAGCTGTTAACCTGTTCCACTATCTTCCCTTCTATCTCAGTTCTCAGCTTCTTTTGATTTCTCAAATTTGCTGCCATTACCACTGTCTTATCTGTACTTAGTTATATCCACTTGCCTTCAGTTTAGCATTCCATTGCTCTATCCTTTCCTGAAGTTCTTCAGTGTGACAACCTCTTTAATGTGTACTCTCAAATGTATCCAAACACTTGAAATTTGATTTCAGTGACTGAAATAAGTTCTCAGTCACATTTCTGATCAACCTGCCTGTTTTGTTTTATGATGTATTTGCAGATAATTAAGACTTAGAGATCAGTGACATTATTCAGGGCATAGGAGGTGCCCACTACCACCTAGAAGACATAAGTTAACATGAACATTGTTAAGCAGTATTCATGGTAATAGTTTACTTTTCATATTATATATCTGCTATATAATTGTCCTTTAGGTATTCATCCATTGGAAAAACAGTCTCAGTTAACAGGTTTACCATATGTGGGAGTCAAGCCCACTGTGGAGATACACTAATGAATGCTGCACTATACTAACATCTGCTGTGTACACAAGCTGGGACTTACATCTTCACTGGGTGGAGCATTTATTGTTGTCTAGTTACAGTCAATAGTACAGGGATTTGAGGGAAATGCAGTCTCAAAAACTGTTCCACAGCTACATGGCACTTGGATTGTTCCACAGCTGCATGGTGCTTGAATTGTTCCACAGCTGCATGGTGCTTGAATTGTTCCACAGCTGCATGGTGCGTGAATTGTTCCACAGCTACATGGTACTTGGATTGTTCCACAGCTGCATGGCACTTGGATTGTTCCACAGCTGCATGGCACTTGGATTGTTCCACAGCTACATGGCACTTGGATTGTTCCACAGCTGCATGGCACTTGGATTGTTCCACAGCTGCATGGCACTTGGATTGTTCCACAGCTGTATGGCACTTGGATTGTTCCACAGCTGTATGGTGCTTGGATTGTTCCACAGCTGCATGGTGCTTAGCTACTGTTCATGATAGGTCAATCTGGTTTTCAGCTTCATGGCACATGACAGCAAGGAACTTCATGAAGATTTATGAGGCCATAGTCAAGGACATTCTTATAGAGTCACCCATGTGTGTCACCTGTGTGGCCCTGGAATGTCCATAATGTGAGTATGTCTAGTACAAACATACTTTTATTATTAATAGAATGCTGTTTAGAGTCATGTGTGGAGATTACATATTGTACTAAAGCAGGCACCAGATCCCTGTTCAGGTGTTATTTATCAATAACTCCCTGATGAGAAACTAATTGGAATCAGAGGTGTTGCCTTGCTGGTGGACACCTCACTGCAGGCCAACAGTAGCTGATAATAGTTCCATAGCCATAGCACATTTTCCTGCATACCAGTAGATGATGGTGATGATAACTTGTCTCTTTGTTTTGTTTCTGTTACACTGTAAATTGTACTTGCATCTCTCAAAGTCTCATTTTCACAATTGAAATATTCAACATCTATTTACCCAGTTATGGAATTGCATGCAGATAGTGAATGCCTTTGATTGTTTGTTCATAGTTTTATTTACACGTAGCATCCACAGGCTGTCTTTTGGAGTCTTCAAAATTCTCAGATATTCACAACTTCAATGCATCTCATTGTACTGAATATAATATCTCTTTAAATTTGTAGGAATAGGATAAATAGATTAGACCTATAAAAGACCTAGGCTAGATCTTCATAGTGTAATGATTCCAGAGAATAGCTTTCCCTGTGAAACAATGAAAAGAAATATGATAAATCATTTTAGACAGTTTTTGAATACATTGTTAGTTGTTAGAAAAGGATGAATGATGTCATTATGGAACTAGTTGTTGACTAATAGTTTCAGTATTGTCACAGTGTGGTACTTCTTTGGCTGGCTGCATGTTAAATAGGAATAAAACCATGATAATGACCCATATAACATGGGTTGAAGTAGTGGTCTTAGTTCTGTAGGATCTGGCTGCAGAAGGTGGAAGTGATAGCCAAATTCAGCTCATATTTGGGGTGGGGAGGGAGCTAACTCTTTTTGCGGCAATGCTGACTCCACAATAAGGCGGGCTATTGCAGCAGGGCAACATAATGGCCGAAGAACAAGCACCCAACAGAGTGTTTGCATGTTGTGGCTGGAGATGGTTCTATGGCAGTCCTAGTTGCCGAGGCTTATGTTCACACAGACACACACACACACACACACACACACACACACACACACACACACACACACACACACACACACACACACACACACACACACACACACACTCACTCACTCACTCATTGTATGCAAGCCAGCAAAGGAGGTAGATATGAACCTGTGATTTGTGGCTGCATGCTAACCTGCTGGAGATGTTAGACATCATTAGCCTGTGGGAAAGCCCACAAGAACTGTTAGTAAAATGCTATATTCTTCCAAATGTCTGATGTCAGAATTTCATTAGTAGTTGGCAAAATGTGCAAAATAAATTCAGCGTATAATTCTGTCCTCACATGCTAAAAAGACTATGCAAAAATAGCAATATTCACTATCACTATATGCCTATATTATGGTCTCAACCAACAAATCATTAGTTATTGATTGAATGCTTAAGAGCTTTGTAATCTTTTCTGATGTCATCATACATTTTATATATATATATATATATATATATATATATATATATATATATATAGTTGTCCTCTGTATCACTGAACATTCTTAATGCTGTTGTTAAAAATCGGCAAGAGGTTCCCCAAATCATTTCTCAGCTGGGGTGCTTTCTGTGTGCAGTCTGCAAGTTCTCCCTGTGTTCATGTGGCTTTCCTCCAAGGTCTCTGGTTTCATCCCAGATTCCAAAGACATGCTGTAGGTGGATTGGACACTTTAAATAGGCAATAGATGTGAGCATGCATATGAATGTATGGTGTGGAAGAATAACTACAGCAGGGCTCGCCACCCACCAATGTGAACCTTGGCTGTAGATGAATGTCACTGTTGAAGTGACACCCCAATCCCTTGTGCAAAAATGGGAAAAAGGGGTTGCAGATGGATGGCTGGATGGATGGATGGATGGATTAAATAGTTTGAACATAAAGAAGACTGAATGCTCTAAACAGTGAAGCTCCCCTGTATCACCATAGTAATGGGTGCTAATCCTAGCCCTAATGCTGCCCCTTTCCCAAACGTAACCTTACACCATAACATAGTAAAAACCTTCCCGTAGCACTACCACTACACAAGACACACTCAGACAAACAAACACGCACTAACAATAATACATTTACCCCCTTACCTAATCCTGACCTTAACCATAAAATACACACACTCACACACAGACATACAAAACCTATCCCCCCAACCTATCCTCAGTCCTAAACCTGACTACCACATACACACAAATGCTGTCACCCACTCCAATCCCACTCACCTTTCACAACAAAGCAGTCCCTTGACAGTTTGAATGTTTTGCTATTTGTACATTCAGTTTTAAGCACCACCCCTATCACTTGACAAAACGGACATTCAGTCAAATTGAAGGAAACTCTCTCTCTCTCTCTCTCTCTCTATATATATATATATATATATATATATATATATATTTCACTGTTTAGTGAGTCTAAAAAAATAAAAAAAAATAATTGGAAAGAAGTGCATGTGTGTGTATGTTTGTGTATGTGTGTATTTTTCTGCCTGTGTGTGTGAATAAATGCGTGTAGGAAAGCATAGGAGACTGTGTGTGAGTGTGTCTGTGTTAGAGAGAGAAAGAAAGAGATCGAGAGAGACTGAGAATGATCTTGTGTGAGTGAGTGCGTGTACAAATGCAGAAGTGACTGTGTGTGTGAGAGAGATATGGAGAAAGTGGTAGCGATCTTCTGTGTGTATGTATGGAAGCAGAGAAGACTGTGTGTGTGTGTGTGTGTGTGTGTGTGTGTGTGTGTGTGTGTGTGTGTGTATGTGTGTGAGAGAGAGATCCATAGTGAATGTGTGTATGAAAGCAGAAGTGACTGTGTATGAGAGGAAGAGAATGTTCTGTCTGTAAAATTGTTGTGTTTACTTACATATTTCTTTTTTTAAGTACTATATTATGTTTTTTATCTATTTTTGATGTAAAATGCGTCCTGTTTTTTTATATTTTTGATGTAAAATGCATCCTCCAACACCATTAACATATACTACAGAAAGTTTGAAACAGTAGGCGGAGGAACTATTTTACATCAAAAATATACAAAACATAATATAGTACTTAAAAATAAATAAGCAAGTAAAACGCATTAATTTTACAGAGAGCCCATTCTCTAAGCAATAATGCCCTCTGGGGTGTGTGTTAATGTGTAACTAATACTAATGCCCTTCTAGGGGTGTAGATGGCCGGGCATTAATTACACAATAACACACACCCTGTTGTGCATTATTGCTTGTGTAAATTACAGAGATTTCTAAGGCAGCCATCTTTTACTATTCACATAGTGCACTGCTCGTGAAATTGAAAACAATGATCTTTTCATTAGTGCTTCACAACAATGCCATCATGATTGCTAATTTCAAAATTCTAATTGAAGACAATTATGCTTTATAAATTATTCTTTCAGTCCAAGCTGTTTGGTGTCATTCCTGACAACAATTATAATGTGTGCCCTTCATATAAAATCACTTATTCTGAAAGCTAACTATATGTTTGGGCTTCCAAACTGATCTAAGTAGTTTACAAATTACAATGCTAGAGTCATCACAGCACAAATGATCCTTTTCCCAAATGTTTGCAATGCTTTTTGCATTCTTATTAAGTTGTACTCTGCTCATCTCTCATCAGTTGTGAAATATTAGAACAGAAGTGCATTTTTTATTTTATTCATTTTTTGACTAAGACAAATGAACACAAGTGTTCCTTTTCAAGGGCAACTCATGAGCACTGTCTTGTTAAGTAGTCCCGTAAACAATAAGAAAAAGTAACTTGCTCAGTCACACACACTAAGCAAATGGATTTGAAATCAATCAGATCCTGTACCCTGGACTACAGGAAGAAGCTTGTGCACAATGTAAAAACTTAATTCTGTACAGCAACTGTCAGACAAAGAGTTGTTGAAGGGTACACATAAGAAAACAGGAACATAGAATATAGGAACATAGGAACAGTACAAGACATGTGATCATGGGGACCATAAGATGTCTAGACACGTACATCTTCAGATATACTTGAAGTTCTTGCCACACTTTTTGAACATTTAATAATAATGCTCACTTGATAATCTTTACTATTTGTCTATCATATAAGACTCATTACTACCTCTCCCTTAAACTTGTCACCTTGCTTAAATCTCTCTGGTATATAAAAATGTTGCAACAATTATTATCTCACAGTGTTTGTTTGACTTGATTAAAAGACCTTAGTAAAGCACAAAGTGGTGAGGAGAGGGCTTAAAGCAGCAAAATGGAGTGGATAGCTTACTACCAGCAAAATAACAGCAGATGATATTGATGGAGGTTCTCTTAGAGAGCAAATAGATGACCAGTGGTGTACCACAAGATTTGTTGTTGAAGCAAATACATTTTTAGTATATATATATATATATATATATATATATATATATATATATGTGTGTGTGTGTGTGTGTGTGTGTGTGTGTGTGTTTTTAAATCACAACAGAGATATATTCAGTCTCTTCAATGATGGCATATAGGCTGGGACAATAGCAAATGATGGCAGAACCTGCCTACAAGGAGAAGTTTGGATCCTAAGAGACAGTAAATAAAATGGCAACTGATGTTTAGTACCAGCAAGTGCAAGTTGCTTTGTTTTGATAATCCCATCTTTAGAATATGCATTATTTGGAGCTAAATTTAAGGAAAAGGACAAGAAAAAGATCCTGAATTAATCCAAGGAAGCATGGATGTTCTGGCTCAAAGTGAAAAGACATGTCTAGGACAAACTTGATGTATCATTAGAATGCATCACCAGTGACAAAGTGATGGTACTGCCACTTTAGGACGTCATAAGGTGACCACACGCACACTTCTTTGTACTGTTATTGAAATTATACAGACCACAGATATAGGGCATAAGTGAGAGTGCACAAAGAAGGCATCAAAGCTTTGCTTCAAGATATATGTACTTTGGAGTTAAGGAAGAAGCAGAGTATAGAGTAGATCATAGAATGACAAAGGTCATAGTGAGGTATGGGATTTAAAAGGGATAAGGCGGCATGACTGGCAAACTGAAGGGTCCCAAACTGGCAAGTGAAATATATACATCAAAGAAGGTGATTAATACCTGAAGGACTAGCTATATATTGTAGTTGGACACAAGACATTTGACAGCATAATAAAAAATGTTGGAACAATTGCAAAAGGGTAAGAAGGCCATCTAGGGGACAGCTGTAAAATTTTTGCCACAACAAAAAGGCAGGAACGATGGACTTCAGTCTTGTTTTGCAGGCCCAATAATATGTCAGTATTCTTGACACCCAGCAAATAAAATGTTTAACTGTAGTATCTCCACACCTAGATTGGGGTCTCTGTATATTGTTTCCTTATTGTGTAACTCATTTGGGAATCTGTTGATATACCGATTTCAGACTGACATGTCAATAGCTTTATACGTTAAAACCAAACACGTTAAAATGCTAGCCAATGACAAAGCTGCAATGAGACAATGTTACAACCATGAACAAAAGTATATTTTTTATAATAATAAAGTGAATCAAGAACTGCTCTTAAATATTAATTATAAAATTCTAATGTTGGAGAGCTGGCTTATAACATTCCAGTACTGAGCTGATGTCTTGGGATAGTCACAATAAGAGTTAATTTAAATGACCTCATACATAATTGATGTGAGACATATTGGATGGCAGGAGTTGTGGTAATAAAGAATCTTAGATGAAACAACAGGACATATAACTGTTTCATTCTTTTTAATGGTGTCTATAGTAAAGCAGTTTTAAAAGCATCAGCACTTCGTTTTTTATTCCAACAAAATCACATATTTGGACTTGGGAAATTAGGGTATCCAGTCACATGCAATTTGGTGGACTTAGGAAGATGATACTGAAGACAAAAATTTGGCCAGAAGGTGAGGGTTGTCGCAAGGGTGTGGTCTCCATACGACATGATCATAAAGTTGATTATAATACGAAGTAAGGGTTAAGAGTATGCAGAAGACAGAACACCCACAGAAAAAAAAAACATTGCTTTAAATAGACCCCTAGACAGACATTTTGCCAGATCACTGGCTATTTTGTAAATTCAGGAAATCTGATGCTGGTTCAGTGTTCTAAACCCAGGGAATAGTATGATCAATCACATTAAAATACCATGTGGTCTTGAGGCTCACCTTGTAACATCACACGTCTTTGTGACATCAACTACTTACAACCAGTTGACTTAATTTTGCCAGACTCCAGACTAGGAAGTGATTATTTTTATAACAATGATAATACCCTTTAGCTGGAACCTTCCAAGCACTAGTATTTCTGCCTGCAGTGAATCATTCTGAAACACAAAGCCTTTAATATAATGACAAAAATATTTTTATCTTGCATATATCATGAGATTTTATTGGTTCTCATAAATCTCCCTGAAGAATGATTCTCTGCTGACCAGTTTTGATGAGCACACCCCACCGAGGCATGCTTTCCTCACAGAGGTAATTTGCCAAGGTTCCAGGTCCCTGAAAGCAGTGCTGTTCTAGTGTAATGATTATAGTCTGAACCCCATCAGTTCATGTGTTGAGGTATGATAGGCATGCCTCCGAGCTTCTCCCCCCACCCAATTCTCACTAAATGCACTGTTCGAACACAGATTCATAGGTTAGTACTAGTCTTACTGTGCATGTGGACCAGTTTAAGCCTAGCCAATTACCCCCTGTGAGAATCAACCCTGTACCTTGTGTCTGTAATGTAAACACCTTAACCATTATGAACCAGTACTGTCTTTAATGCAACACAAGCACTTTCACTCACAGCTTTCTCAGGTGTATATACACAGGCAATAAAAATAACCTTCTTATATATATAAATAAAAAAAATGACTACTAAACTTAACTCATATGTATGTAAAACAAACACAAAACAAAAAACAAAAAAACATTAAAGACATACATATAAAATCAAAAATAAATATGCAAAATGTGGCCCAAAATCAGTTTTATAGAGCCTCTAGATTAAGTGTTAGAAATGAGGATTTGGAGCAAACAATTGCTTACTCTGGTTGTGAAAATTGAGTATATGTGTTCCTTATACAAGGGACATAAGGAAATAATATAATATTTTTTTTGAGCATTGAAGATAGTTTTAACTGACCTTCTTATTAGTGAAATAAGAATAAGAATTTAAAAAGAGGTTATGTTTTGAAAAGGGGCACATGAATGTGGGAACTATTCATGGAACACACATTTTATGTAGCAAGATGATCACATGCTGAGTGCAGTATGTATATTTATTTCTTTCTTTTTCTGTTTTATTTATTTTAATTAAATCAGCACTGAGAAAAGAACATTACGTATAGATTTAATAATGAAGTAGTTGCAATGTTTTTTTTTATCTGTGCAGTATATATTATATTATTATTATTTTTTTTTTTTATATATGTTGCGTCTTGTTTTTTTTTGTTCTTCTTGATGTTTTATGACCATAATATACCATAAGTTGGATTTTTTTTTTTATATTTATATCCTGAGCACAGCTGCAGCCTGTGCCTACTTTTTTTTTGTTTTTTTTTACATTTTTTTTTTTGTTGGGCATTTTTTGCGTTACCTTAACCATTATGCCAACCTCCCACCCAGGGTCATGGTCAAAGCTGTATCTGATTTGGATCATGTCTGTTACAGTAGGCAGTTCTGAAATTGTGCTTCCCATCTCATTGAATCACACCATAATGTAGTAGGTACTGGCAGGTTTTGACCACCATAGGATATCTGTAAATAATACATTTTCTGCTTCATTAATGCTGATGGGTTTTGTGCTGCCATTGGTCAGGTAACATTGTGGGCACCCCTCCATATTTCAAGAAAGAGAACATGTGCTCTGTATGTGTATTCCTTGAGCAAGGCCAAGGTTTGGCATATACGTATAGTTTGCATATTGCTGCTGAGCTATTGTCCAGAAGGCAGTCAGGTAATATATTATGTAGCCAAACATAGCTCATCTAGGGGACATAGTATCTGGATGTATATACCCGCACTACAGTCTGGTATAGCATATTTATTTAAATGTTACATATTAGTGAGCATTAAGTCAAATGTCAAGTCAAAAGTAACTTAATTGTCATTTAGATCTACACAAGTGTACAAGTGTACATTAACTGAGATTCTATGCAATCCGCTCATCATGGGACAGACAAAAAAGAAATCACATACATAGAAAGACATAATTTAAAACAACATATAATAATAATACCACCATCTTATAAATCAACTCTACACTTAAGTATATAGATATATAGTCCTAGAAACACACACTAGTTAAGATACTAAAAATACACATTTAGCAGCAAAGATCAGGTAATAGTATTGCACATGAACCATGTACAATATTACGAGTGAATTAGCACATATCAGTAGCAGCTGAAGAAAAAAAATATTGCATCTGGATTAGTAGCATAAATTATAATTGTTGGGTAGGCTTAATAAATAACAGATAAAATAATATTGCACAGTGAATGGGAAGTTCCAACTTCCTGTACTGTCAGTAATTGGACCTAATGTTTGGAATTAAAAAGTCTGATCACCTTCAGATAAAAACTGTCTTTGAATCTTGTTGTCCTGCATCAAGTACTGCGGTATCCTTTACCTGATGACAGGCTGATAAACAGACTGTTTGCAGGATGAGTTGAGTCATTTAGTATTTTGGTGGCTCTCTTCAGGTTCCTCAATGTATAAAGATCCTGGATTGTGGTCAGACTAATGCCAGTTATCCTCTTGGCAACTCTCATCACTCTCTGCAGGGATTTCTTATCTGCAACCAAGCAGCTCCCATACCATACCAAAAAACTGGATGTTAGGATGCTTTCAATTGCTGCTCTATAGAAGGTGGAAAGTGCTGACAATGATAGTTTCACCTTTTTGAGTCTTCTCAAAAAGTGGAGACATTGGTGTGCTTTTTTCACTATGTGGCAGGTGTTCTCTGACCAATAGAGTTCATCAGAGATATGAACTCTGAGGAATTTGGCACTGTATACCCTTTCCACCATCTCGCCGTTGATCAGGAGCAGTGTATGGGGTGTTTGCCTCTTCCTGTAGTCTACGATGATATCTTTTGTTTTACTTACATTCAGGTCAAGGTTGTTTCTTGCACACCGGTCAATCAGTGTTAGCCTCTTCTCTGTATGAACTCTTGTCCTCTCATGATGAGACCCACGACTGTGGTGTCATCAGCAAACTTGATGATATGATTTGTACTGAAGTTTGCTGTGTTGTCATGGCTTAAGATAGTTAACAGTACAGGTCTGAGAACGCAACCCTGAGGAACACCTGTGTTGAATGTTATGCTCCTAGAGGTATTCTTGCCCACACCAACCATCTGTGGCCTGTTAATCAAAAAGTCCGGGATCCAATTGCAGAGATGTTTGCTGATGGCTAGATGTACTAGCTTACCAATCAACTGCATAGGGCCAACTGTGTTAAATGGCCTAAAGTTGATGAATACCATTGTCACATAGCTTTCCCTTGCTCTCCAGATGCTCAAGAGCAAGATGCAATGCGACCATTATTGCATCAGCAATGGATCTGTTTTCTCTGTAGGCAAACTGCAGTGGATCAAAAGTTGATGGTAGTTCCACAGACAGGTGTTTCTTGACTAGCCTCTCAAAACATTTCATAACTGTGGATTTTAGTGCAACAGGCCTGAAGTCATTTAAGCTGGAGGGTGAGGCTTTTTTGGATAGAGGGATGATATTTGTTACTTTGTAACATGAAGGGACCTTTGCTAGGCCAAGAGCAGTGTTAAATATATCTGTGAGTACTGTACATAGTTATTCTGCACAGCTCTTTAACACCTTACCCAAGATACTATCTGGACTGGCCGCCTTTCTGGGATCGACTTTCTGTACCACCCTTTTTACTTCCATCGGGCTAAGGCTGAGTACTGCATCATACTGCTCTGTGTGTAACATTTGCACAGTTGCAGTGTTCCTCTCCTCAAATCTTCCAAAAAAGGTATTCAGCCTGTCTAGGAAGTCAGTGTTATCATCACATTATGCAGCTTTCATTTTATAGTCTGTAATTTGTTGTATACCCTGCACAGCCTTCTGGTATCCCTCATGTCCAAGAAGTGGTTTAGCACCATATTCCCCTCTCAGCCTCTTTTACGCCTGTCTTCAAGTTTGGCCTTGCCACACTTAAGGCTTCCCTGTCATTTGCCCTGATTGTTGAATTTTGTGCCTTCAGAAGATCATTGACCTTACTTGTAAGCCATGGCTTTTGGTTAGCTCTTGTGATGATGCTTCTGATCTCTGTGACATCATCAATGCATTTTATGATGTAAACCATCACTGTTTCAGTATATTCATCTTGGTCAATATGCTGGTCTGTTGTGTCTCCCATAAGAAAAGCACATTTGGCATTTGGTGCTTTGCAAGTTTTATATCTGTATTCTGACAGGATATTACATTGCATCTAATGCACAGCTTAATACAAGACACTGTATATGGCTTTATAATGGGACATCCATGCTGATAGTAATGACAAGGGATAAACAATTAAGCAGTGACATTTGGGCACAGACATGCTGTTTTAGAAGTATCCAGTGGGAGCTTTAGTATGTTTGTATAGATACATGCATTTTATATATATTCAGTATATAACAGCATCAGCCATCCACCCACCTCCCCATCTTATGTGCTGTGTTCTGTGGGCATGTCCTTTTATATAGCAGGTGTGCATTTATAACACTACTGTAGATGTGCATTAACTCCCTGAATAAGTTAGCAAAGTTTATGTCCTGTGTAACAGATTTTTTGTTTACTTTGATCCTTCTGCTTCATTCAGAATTTGCCCAGTGCATTTTTTCTAACATGTCTTTTGACTGATTGTAGCACTTTTCCAATGCAACTTGGGTGCTTGGTTGCAGAGTCACCTGACGATACCTCTCAACCTCTTAGAGCAAGAAATCTGGACAAAGCATTAATAATGGTGGGACAAAGGCCCCATAAATAGGGACAATTTTTAAATATTGCTCTTACAAACATAGACAGTAGATAAAGTAACAGACTTTGCATTAGCATGAATTTTCTAATGGGTATGAAGTCTGAAACTCAAATATCTGCCATTATTTTCTGACTTAAATCTTCAATGATTTGCCAGTGATTTGCTAGAAAACCACAACTCTATGAAAATATACCAAAAATATGATGCAAAAGTCTGGACATTTCAGAGGTCTGCACCTGACACTTGGGGATCTGTTGATATACTTATTTCATCAGAGTAAAATTAGACTGATACACCAGAAGTTTTATACTTTAGAACCGGTTGTGTGTTAAAGACTTAAGCAATCATGATGCAATCAGACAATGTTAAAACCATGAATAAAAGTACAATGAATAAGTAGGCATGCATTGCCATTCATGCTCTTTCTTTTTAAGAAATGCCCTTAAATCACTCCCTCAGATCATGATCTACAGAATACAAGCGAAAGAAAAACATTTTTTTAAACCAGTGCATTATATGCTGTTTGTTTAAAGTACAAGTTGCCACTTTTGATTCACTAGTACACTTATTCTCAAAATTTGTTGCAATAACCTTCTAGTGATTTTTTCACACGTAGAACACATTACATTTGTTGTACAGAGCAATGTAAACAACCATAATGAAGTTGCTAGTCTAATGCTGGTAACAAGCAATTGATCTACTGTGTCTATATTACATAATCAAAGTTTTAAAAGTTTGAACGTCATATGGTCATCACCATATGATCAAACTTTTAAAAGTTTGAAAATGTAATAAAAAAAATAAACCAAAGAAAAAAACCTACCTGAATGGTTTAAGCAGGGGGGGGGCAAGCCACCCTGCACCTCCACCCCCCGCTTTTTAAATATACCAACTCCGAGACTGCACTACAGTGCAGAAAAGGGAAATCTTCCCATTCCACACTGTACAGAGATCTCCATTGAAACGTTTGAACTTTTAAATGTTCAATCATATGGTGTTGACCATATGATGTTCGAACATTTAAAAGTTTGACAACGTGATATAGAGCCGATCTATTGAAGTGTGCCAATATTAAAGCAACATGATCTAAAATGAGCATGTAAGTTTTTTTATAAATCACATGGCTATGTTCCTGCTTGCTTATCACCTGAATACTTTTCCCTTTAAATAAGGAATCTTTTTCCAACAATTATTTAAATGCAGAACCCTTTTATTAATGAAGTTCCTGCACCTACAATTATCACTAAATTACAACTACTAATTATTTTCCAATTTTCAATAATGTTTAAATCTCTGTTTCTTATATTCTGTACTTAGTAATACACATTTCTATTATCAGCATTCTGTTAACACAACGGCATTAGTTTTAGTAGTTTCTTTTAAAAGAAGTAAAAACATTCTGTACCTTGCAAATTTCATTAACACAATTCTAAGTGATAACCCCTATAATGAATATTTATTTTAACTTATGCAATTCCTGATTAAAAACACCATTAAAAGAAATTAACTTTGATAAGTGATTTTAATATACTGTGGATGGCCACTATGGCCATGTGCATAATTATTTGTGAAAAGTTGTTTCCTATACTCATTTGAATTAAAATATATTAGGTTGTGCAACATAAGTATTGATGTCTAAAAAAGGACATAGTCTGTAATGACTTATTACAAGAAAATGATTAAAAAATCATTGATGCATTGTAAATATATAAAATCATCAGTTTGTCTGTAACACCCCATGCTATAAATAAATCATCTATGAATCTCACATGCAATAGTACTTGGTAAGAAAAGGAGAATTATAAACACAAGTATATTCTCATTCTGTCCAAACAAGATTGGCAAACATGGAGAACCATCACAACACCCATAGCCATCGTTTTTAATTGTTTACATATTTTTTGCTAAGCAAGAAAATAAATACATAAAATATATTAAGCAAAATTCCTTATCAAAAGTAGAAATTTCAAAATGATGACACAAAAAGTTCTAACCATGTGAGTGCCTCCTTTTGGAATAGTTATATCGAAAATGAGATGCTGAGTGTCATTACTTTCATACAGGCTTTCTGTACTGCGTTTTGAATGCTGAATGGAGAAGGTTGTAATTTACAGAGTACATCTCAGTGAACTTAAACGGTTGTCCTTATGAAATCGCTGATACTGTATTTCTATGTGTTTGCTGGGAGTGATTCCTTTATTTTGGGAGATTTCTCCCTTTCTCATGTTTTTACAACCATGCAGTTGGATTATAAAAGATCTGGAGGTGTGGGGAATGTACTTGCCATATAAAAAGTGCATTTATAATTAATTTGTTTGCCAGATTGATTTTCTGAAGTTGGTTCCTCATCAATTTATAACACACACACACTAAATCAGATTGGAAGCATTATGTGGTTCCAGCCCTTTACAGTTTTTATTCTTTCTTTGAAAAAAGTGCGAGAGTCTCAAACAAAAGAGGGTGTTAACTATGCAGATGTCATAAGACTCTTCTTTCACAAACATAGGCAGGGTCTCAGTCTTCAAACTTTTGGCTGCTGCAGTTGGCCTAAATGGGAGATGACTGACATCTTTATGGATCTTAGAAATTTCAAACAGCCCATCAGTACATGACAGTTGTACTTGAAAAACAGTAACAGTCAAAATCATATTGTTATGATGCATGTTAAACACTGAATAAAGTATTACAGACACAATTTTGATGCCTTCTTTTGTAGAATAGAAATATTCAAAAAAGAAATGTTGAGTGTCACTAATGTCATACAAGCCTTCCATATCATCACTCATCATCACTTAAATGTTGTCAGTTAATTTCTGATAATCTAATAATCTGTTACTTTTATGACTCCATGCGTTTTCAAATACTTGCAGTGTTTGACGTATTGGTTGCTGCAGTGTAGGATTAAATAAACGTCACTTATGAAAACTACCAGTCATTAACTGTGCATCAGAGGATTGAATTTTATTAATAATATAGTCCATATTTAATGTTTTTGTGTAAAGGTTTAGCTTAATTAAAGTATCAGTGAACCTTCTTGAGGAAACAAATAAAAAACACTTTCTATGACAAATAGCCATTAGAAGAGAAATGATGTTGCTAAGTATAAACACCTTATTAATATTAGTGTTTACCTACGTTCTCTCCATGAACTCATTCTGTTTCTCATTGTATAACATGGAGGTCTTCAACTGGTTTCTTGTAAATAAGTGCTCTCTTTGGAGATAAAAAAGCCCTTAATGATTGTGACTTGCCTTTTTGGTCAGGCAAACTTGACTAAGCTCTAGTCCAGTATCTATTAACCAATTATTCTGAGAAAAGTAGACCTTCAATATTAGTAAAAGTCTGGGGAATAAAACTAGATTTTATGTATGAACATGAACTCTTCTCTATGAACTGTATAAAATGTATATAGAGTTTGTAAATGAAGATTAAACTTCCTTTTGTTGAGAACTGCAGCAGTCACAAATAGAATGTGAAATGCATGACAGACAAGTGAGACATCCTAACATTTGTTCTGTCCTGTGATTACAAGATTTATGATAATTCCAAGACCAGGAGACTAACACAATTTCAAATCAATTAGAAAATATGTGGAGGACATAATTAACCAAAACCAAGAAAACAAACTCATTAGTATATAAATACGCTCAGTTGCATCTGCGGTCTGTTTGAAAAGTTATAAACCAAATATGTGCTAAAATGATACATAAGAGAAGACAGGTGTACCCTGGTATTTGTATTATAAAAACCTATGAGTTCTCTGCACTTTGTTTCTACCTGTAAAATGTTATGACAATGCCACTAGATTAGCTTAGGGCACAGTTTTCTTTTAAGTTCAGTCAGCTAGCTAGAAAAGTCTTGTGATCTATTTGTTCAAGAGGATTATTTTCTGTTTCCCTATGCAATTTCATGTCTCTGTATATATTTAACTGTTAAAATACTGCTTAACTCATTCTTTTGTAAGTAAAATATTTATTTACTTTTGAAAGAGATTGTGGTTGGTTATCTTTTTGCTTATTTATTAATTGATAAGATGGTATTGATTGCTAAAGTGTGACAAGCTGTTGGCATCCATCTCTAATTGGTTGGACATCTCTGCTACACAGTATTATCTGTGCTTATATTCATTTGGTATATTAACAAAAGTGAAACAGTAACTGGGAGGTCACCCACTTGGTAATCTAGGGTGGTGACAGTTTACTTCCTTGGGCAAGAGTAGAAGGCTATACCATTAGAAAAACATCCCCAGCCTTCTCTGAAAATTAATCTGTATATGCATGTGTATGTTTGCACTAGTTTATTCAAAGTCTGAATGATGGTCCACTGCCACAAATATGTGATGGCCTTTCTGGTACCGACAGAGCATGAATGCCACCACTGCCAACCAGTGTACCACATGAGTATGTCAGGGACAGGAGAAATTTTCCTTGGATTCACTTCATTAACCCAAATTTATTGGCTGGCCATAAGAGCGATGATCTCCCAAAATCATAAAGGGAATATGCACTGCTGTCCTGGTTATAGTCTTCCAACATTCACACCCAAACTAAGACCACCCACTGACCACTTGCAGAGCTGAGTCTTTGGGCGAGCACACAAGGACCCCTATTCACCATTGTCTCTGTGAACCACAGTGTCTTCTAGAGTCTCTTAACTATGGTAACTGAATTTCAAATAAATTATTTTCAAATATGCATATGCAAATACAATCACTCACACACACCCACAACCACACACATACACAAATGCAGACATATGTTCATGCACACAATTTGCATGGAAAGCTAACAAAATTATCAATTTCTTACAGCTTTCTCTCAAACAGGATAGTACTGCCACCACTCAAAATTATTGGGTTAGAGACCTGACACACCATTTGCCATACCACTCTTGATATATCCAAATCTAAAGTATAAAAATACCTCACATGCTTAAATGCTCTGGCTTTGTTGGAGGTAGACAGCACAGCTTGAGAACTTACAATGCTAAATAATACCCTCTTCTCAGATACTAAATATTGTTAAATAAATAAATAACCAACATGAGGATCTTATAAGTGAATACAAAATAATTTTATTTGTACAATAAAGATGTCAAAACAGTGCCAGATACATTTAATATGCTGAAATAAATAATTCACATGGAATAGAAAACAATAATTAATTATATATATATATATATATATATATATATATATATATATATATATATATATATATATTATCCCCTTTAGAAACCCCAAATCCCACTTACCTGAAATCCAAAAGACTGAGACAAAAAAACCCGACATCCAGGAAGACCGACCACCTGGAACACCACCAAAACATAAACAGCAAGTAACTGATTGCCCAACCCGCAAACACACTAACACCGAAGCACACAAACACCCACCCATGTGCCCCCCAAACTCCCCTAACTAAATATACCAACTCTGAGGTCACACTACCGCGGAGATAAGGAGCAAAAATCAGCATGCTGGCCAAATGGTTACTTACCGTTAGTGATTTGTCAGTGTTCTGCACAGTCGGTCGTTCTGGATGTCAGGATTTTTATCTTCGTCTTTTAGGTTTCAGGTAGGTGGGATTTCGGGTTTCTAAAGAGGACCCATGTATATATATATATATATATATATATATATATATATATATATATATATATAGGAAACCCTAGCTAACAATTAAATAACCTCACTCATTGCCCCTGCCTCATCTGAAAAAATTAATTTGGCAAATTTCACAGTGACTTACATAGATGTGATTACCATGGTCATCCTGGTAAGATCCACTCATTTTAGCTCCTTGTTTACATATTTTAGCTCATCATTTCTTTCTCACAGAAAAGCAGGGTTTTCTACTTTGAGACTCCCTTATGCAATGCAGCAAATTCTGGTTTGAATACTAATGACTGCTTTTGCAGTTTTCTTCCAGCTGCCTCTTTGAGCGTTGCTTCAGTTTCATTTTTATTACCTTTAATTTCCTAATTCTGTGAAGTAATAAGTTACATTTTACACTTCAGATGCAAATTTCATGCATTTTTGACTCGCTATCATCATGGCTGAGAAGAGTGATAGATCTAGATCATTTCACATCCAGGGTGTAATTGCTCCTTTTTACAGCTGAAAGGAATTGCACTTCCGCTACCGTCTTATATATTTTTTTTTACATTACATAAAAGAAAAAGTAAAGATACAGTGCTCCTTTCATTGTTAAAACTTCTTAGAATTGCATTTTCACAGTGCAGAATCTCTCACAGATTTTACAAGTCTTAAATATAGCTTACAGATGTGTAAACAGTTTGAAATAAAAAAGAGGAAAAACATAACATTGTAAATAAGTTTATCTACCATTGCATCACACAAAGTACAGCTGCTGCGGACAAGTGAGCACAGGAGGACAATGAAACCCAGAGAGAGTGGTGAGAAGGAGCGCTGTGGAACTAGACCAAAGACTGTTTATTGAAGTGTTCAGTGTAAAGGCTACTCCAGAGTGTGGAAGGTAAAGGCCTACACCCAGGACAGTAGTGCATATTTCTTGCATACTATTGTGGCCAAGCTGCACTTAGTGAATTGCTCAGTAATTCATATCTATGTACCTTTGTTATGTTCTCATTGTTTTTAAGTTTTCCAAATGTTTTGGGTTTCTAATACTATGACATGAATGGACCCCATTCCTGAGTCAGGGTATGATTAAAGCTCAAGAAACTTTTATTGCTTCAGTCATTGATGTTTGCCATGCGTGGTCTTCCCAGCAATTACAATGTACCCAGAGTTGCCTCCTTTTGCAGTTTATATGAAGTTATATGTATGAATGGCATATTTAAGTATGCGTGAAAATTCTTTTTTATTAGCTCTGTTGCACCAAATACTATTGGAACTGTCTAGATGTCTCTATCCCTCATTGTTGCAGTTTCTAATTACTAATCCTGATATTATATAGGTTCATAGGTTTATACAAGCTAACAACCACCAGATCTTTACAAGCTTAGCTCGGCAATTCAGCCTGAGTTCCTTGGATGTCTATAAGGTGGGGTATGTTAGTAAAGAGGTAGCTAATGGTGTGTGGAGGTATGTTAGTTAGGAATTAATTTGCTGACTGCCAATCTCTGTCCATCAGAGACATCGGGGCCAGATGGGGGAAAATCTGTGATTTCCCATCCAATTTTCAAAGTTTCTTTTGAATAGGATCAGGAGTGAACTCTGCGTCACATAGGCATCCAGACAGTTCCAATAGCATGGGGATTCATTGAGCATGTTCTATTTATGTCGCAGGCAAAGTTCAGGCCCTTGGATCTAGTGTTTCTGGTGCTGTTTGTTTTGCAGGTGTGCAAGAGGTTCATCAGAGCTAGATCTGAGGATGCCTTATATGATAGGCATAGATCACCTCTGTAATCTCTAGGACACTGAGCACAGAGATAGAGCCTTAAGATGATGAGTGTAGGACAGGGTATTCATACCCTGGATTCTCCTGGTGATGACCTTTTGAGGGTTGGGGCTGATAAGGGCTGAGTCTTTGGGCCTGGATACCATACCCTTGCTTATGGAATGGGCAACATAGAATGATTTTCTTTCTAGCTTGACTACATATTGGTCAAAGGCCATATTACTGTCTGCATATGTTCTCTGATCCCTAACTATTGGGTCAACTCTTAGGGATATTTTATAGATGGTGTAATTATCTTGGGTGGAATATTTTCCCAAAGGGCATTATACTGAATTTCTTCACTTTGAGTTTTAATGTATGGCTTTGGCATCAGTCATTTGATTGTACTAGACCTTTCTGTAGGATATTGCTTTCATGAGGAGAATCTATGACAGCTCCCAATTTACAGTCATCGGCAAACTTGGTGACCAGATGTCTTTGACATTAGTTTTTACTTTTTTGAGAAGTAGATGCCAAACAGAAGCAGGCCCAACATGGAGCCTTGGAGTAATCTCCTGGTGACCAGTCTCCTGGTGGAGGTTGTCTCACCGATGCTGACTTCTTTGGTCCTATCTGAGAGCCAGCCAGAAATCCAGTGAGTTATATTTAATTCTGAGAGTTTTTCAACAATACCTGAATGGGGTATTGTACTGAATGCCTTGGTCAGGTCAAGGAATGGGTTATGCACTGTTTTCCCTTCATCCATATCCTTGGTAACCCTCTTGAAGAAGTCTACCAGGTTGAGTAGGCAAGACCTTCCCTTAACAAAGCCAAATTGGGATGGGTCCAGTGTCTGTAGGTTATAAAACTCCTTTTTGAACTTTTCCTTGATAATTCATTCTATGGCATTGCATATCAGATTTGTCAGACTGATAGGTCTGTAATTCGCGGGGTCAGTTGATGGTCCACCTTTACAAAAAGAGGTGGCTGTTGCAGCCTTCCATTCACCTGACATGTAACACATTTTCAGGCCGTAGTTGATCAGTGCCTCAAGTAGTCTTGCTAGGTCTTGTTTTAGGCTGTTCAGGAAGCAAGCAGGAATATTTTCAGGGCTCACTAGAGCAGTATTTTTTACCTTAGCAAGCATCACCAGGACCTGATCCCTGTTGATAGTTTGGGGGAAATATGCTAGAAGGGATTTCACAGGGGTTAGATGGGGAGAGGTGGGGTAAAGTTAGAGCTAAATTTATGAACCAGTAGATTCATTATGTCACCATGGTCAGTGAAGGTTGTGCCATTTACCACCAATTCTGCTGATTGTTATCTTTAAGATTCCTGACATAGCTGAAGACGGCCTTGTGACTGTCCTTAGCTCAGGAGGCTATCCTGACATCATAATTGTCCTTGTTGGACTTTATTAGACCTCTTAGTTTCTTCTTTAGTTAAACCAGAAAGCTCTTGTCCCTTTGAGAGTTGCTCTTTTTGATTCTGGCCATGACTTTTTTCTTTTGTTATATACCCTGTTAAGGTAAGGATTCTATCAGCGGGGTTTGTTTTTGGTGTTAGATCTGGGCTTAGTTCTTGAAGATATGGCAGCCTCATTGCAACCATTTACATGTTTGTTCAGGGCTTCTGTAAGTAATTCTGTATAGGTAGCTGTATTCTCATGCTTTGGGGGAGCTGTACATTTTGAAAAACTGTTGCTTAATAGGATGCAGTTTGCTTTAGAATATTTTTTTAATTGCTACAGGTTTAGTTGGGTTTTCTATGTTGATTTTTATTTCAATGGAAAAAGCTTTGTGGTCTGATCTTACCAAAGATGATGTAACATGGGGGGTGGGGTGGGGTGGTAGGTACAATGCTGGCTGGTGTGCTCACTATTTAGTCTAGGGTGTTTGAATTGATAATTTTCAGGAAACATTGTGCCTGTGAGTAAGAGGCAGTGTATGTTTCCCAGTCTGTAGAGGATTAGTTGCATGGCGAGCACCTCTAGTAGGTCTAGGTAAAAGTTGTAAGCTTTGTAGGTCATGAGAAGGATCTGTAGATGGCCAGGATATGGTAAGGAACCTTGTATATGGAGGCTTCAACATGGATGAACTCCAGGGCATCATTCTATTTAACCAACCTGGAGCTGCATTTGCTGCTAATGTAGCTCGAGACACCTCCAGCTTTAGCCCCAGTCTGTGCTGCTGTTTGTCTAAATTTGAGGAAGGCATTGTAGCCTTCCACTGCTGGAGTAGTTTCTGTTGTTTTAAACCAAGTTTTCATTTTCAGCAGAGGTGTCTATATTCTCCAGAGTGAGGAGAGCTTGTAGGGCATGTAATTTTTTGTTTAGGCTCTGAACATTGAACATTAAGGTTGCTTTGAGTTTTTTTTTTTTTTGGCTATGTTGTTAGTTTTGTTATTTTTGGCATTGCCTTAAAAAGGCTCTAAGGAGATGGATACAGTTTTAGCCAATATCTGAATGCCCAGGAGGGCAGCTGTAGACTGTCCTTGGTAAAGTAACATGGTCTGTTGACCATATCCTTCCATGCTGATAGACATTGGATTCCCCTGGAGAGACACCAGAAACTAAGCCAGTTATTAAAATCAGTAATTTTCTGTTCATACTGTGGCATCATCCTTGGTGAAGGTAGAATGCTGCTCACTGAAAGGCACATACCTGTCTGTGACAAATATTCAGAGATATCCATAATGTCCCTTTTCATATATCTGATTGATGGACATCTCAGGTTATTTGTATCCACATGGGGTCTATATTATATTGTCGACGGGTAAAAATGTCGACTCTGACTTGTTCGACACCAAAATGTCGATCTACAAAATTAGCGAACAGCCAAATCACTGATTTCTTTCCAACGGAAAGAAATTGGTTGGCCGTTCTCTTACACCTGCCCTTTCCCTGACTGTAGTGCGGTCTCATAGTTAGAATATTTAGTTAGGGGGAGTGTTGGGGCAAAGCATCCCACTTAAATATATTTGTTTATGTGTGCCGTTGGTGTTTGGCCAACCGATTTCTTTCCATTGGAAAGAAATCAGTGATTTGGCCATTCGCTAATTTTGTAGTTCGGCATTTTGGTGTCGAACAAGTCAGAGTCGACATTTGCACCTGTCTACAATATAATATAGACCCCCCACATGGACTATGATAAAATCATATTTATAGCTGTGGTGCAGAGATTCATGTGCATGTGTGATATTGTGGATCCTGGCTCCAGATAAGCAACTACCTGTTTTCTTCTCCTTGTCCAGCCTGGTGGAGGAGCATTTGTGTGTCATACAACAGAATCCCTTATGACAAGAGTAGTAGGTAAAGTGTTTGCTTGCCTTATGGGCTTTGTTCTTGAGGAATCATTTAGCGTAGGCTTATGTGCGGTCTTAGGTTTTGATTTTGGTGTGTACTTTAGTGGTTGCTGAGTATCAGTGTTGCTGCTTGACAGCTTAGGAGGTCTTTGAGGTATGGAGAGGTTTCTTTTATGTGACTCAGCATAAAAAGAAGATCTGTATATGTGGTGAGGGTGAGCTGTATGTGTGAAGGATGTAGTATGTGTATTCTTTACAACCTTGTTTGTAAGCAAGATTTTTGCCTCCAAGGAAGTTATGTATGTACATCTCTCACATACTGGGTTAGTTTCTTTAAGGATTAAAGTGTTGTCTGAGTAAATGAGACAATTGTTATATTGTCTCAGGATGCCTATATCTACTAAGATGGTTATAGAAACTTTAGGAAATTGGAAATCCATGTTGTCAGGAAAAAACATTAGGGGTGGGCTGTTATGGTTTAGGGACTTTGTTTTACATGGGTCTCCTGAGTGGTGTCTATGGTTAAGGCTGGATGTTAGATAGTGCTATGATCTGATATTAGTGCTGTTGATGTGCTAACTAGCTGCCTTAAGCATAGCTCCATGCAAAGTCTTTCTGTATTACAGGTTAAAGTTCTAAGTACTAGTTTTATAGGTTTGCTACTCTACGTGGTACTGCTAACCACCACTGTATGTTGAACAGCTCCATAAAAAGGCCTAATTTATAGCATTCAGGAAAAATCTGAAAACTAACTCCCATATCCTCTGACCAATATATGACTACACTTTGAGATCCCTAAAATGCTTCCCAACAAAGAAGGACCAGGTAAACACCTTCTGTCACAAGATGGATGGTCCTGCAACTTCTTCATATAAAAGCACAGCAAACGTTTCTCTCAAGTGCATATTAACACCAAACAACTAAGTCTGTAATAATCTCTCTGGCTGATGAAACAATCTCACTTTAAGCTTTTGTGTGTGTTTCCCTACTCAGCCTGACCAGGTTGCTTTACTTACTCCCACTAGATAGCAGGTCTAGTATTATTAATGTAAAAGTACACTTGGTTTTCCAAAAGTGAAACAGTACCAGGTAGCTACAACAAGTAATTGTCCATTTAAGCCTCCCTCCGTGTTTCTTAACATGAATAGACCAGGCTACCTTTCTACTGCCACTAGAATTACAGTCCTAGGCATCTTAATGTAAAAACACACTTTAATTACCTCAAAGTGAAAAGATATCAGAAATAAATCAAGCAACTAGCTACAACAAGTAATTCTTCTTTAAACCTACCTGTGTGTATCCAAACTCAGAAAGACAGAACTACTTTTTGTCTGCCACTACAATTGCAGTCTGAGTCTTTTTAATGTAAAAATAGACTTTAATTAGCTTAAAATGAAAGGTAACCGAAGCAAATCAAATAACTAGCTACAATAAGTAATTCTTGCTTTAAGCCACCCTGTGTGAATCCCAACTCAGGTAGACCAGGCTACCTTCCTGCTCCCACTAGAATTGTAGTCCCAGTCTTTTTAATATAAAAACACACTTTAGTTACCCCAAAGTGAAAAGGTACCAGAAACAAATCAAGCAAATAGCTACAAATAATTAATTGCAAGGGGATTCAAGGACAGAAAAGCCAGCAATGAGGAACACACACACACTTTAAGACTGGAACAACCTCCTAACAAATATTCGCAACATCATTTGTACAACCTGTCGCTTGCCTGGTCAGGATAAAATAGATGAACAGTTGTGGGTTTGGTTCAAGCAGCTTTATTATATACAAACACATCAGGATTAGGGCTTAGCAACTTAAACTTAAATAAACTTATAAACAGACTGACTACTACAGTCATGCATGTTAACACTCTGGCTGTTCTCTCACAATGTCACTGCTGCCTGCACATGCTCACTATTTATATGCATGTGCTTACATCTGGAAATGCTTCTTAAAGTTACAACACACGCTTTGTTCTACATCCTTCTTTTTTCAGAAATGGGCCATGCACAAAATGATGGCATTCATTGACATGCAATTACACAGAAATGATCCTTTGACAAGTAATTATATACAACTAAACACATATAAAACAATCATGTCCAGGTTGCTGTGCATTTTACACTAGGTCTAGAAATACGACCTGATCGGGTAACATAAAAATTAGAATTGGATCTAGAAACAGGGACTGTCTTCAAGGAATGTTCAGCTTTGGGGTCATCTGGGACATCATCAGGAACAGGAATAGGTACTGAGATATGTTCTTCAATATGAACATTGTCTGTGTTGCTCTGAGATCTAGAGTCTGTATCACAGGTACGATGCTGCAATATCAATTCAGACACTGGAAGAAGATGCCTGCAGTTTCTCCTGTATTCTATGCCCTCAGATTTCACTAAGTATGATCTCAGCTTGGCACATATACCTCTCACTTCACCAATTTGATCAAAGCCTTTCGTAGTTTGCATCCTCACTGTCTCTCCTTCTTTCAACGGATGAAGAAATGTGCTTGTTTTATCATAGCTGGACTTTTAAAAGGAACACTTTTTAAAGAGTTGGGCTTTGATTGCTGTGCTGTTTTTAGCGTTAGGGCTCTTTAGTAATTGCTTTGCACTATGAACTGCACATTCAGCCAGGCCGTTTGACTGTGTGTATTCCGGACTACTAGTAATATGGATAGTCCCACTATTTTGTAAATTTCTGAAATAATTGACTGGTAAACGGGGTACTGTTGTCAGAAATAACTTTGTGTGGACTACCATGGACTGAGAAATGACATGTCAACTTAGTAATAACAGTACTGGACATTAGGTTAGGTAGCAAATCAATCTCAAACCAGTTGGAATAAGAGTCTACCAACACTTAGTAATGCTGATTGTTCCCCTCAAATATGTCAGTGGCTACTGTTGACCAAGGTAGTTCAGAAATCTGGCTTAGCTAAAGTGGTACTTTTTGCAAATGCGGTTTAGTACTATTGCATACTGAACAAGATGAAAGCATTTTATCAATGTCTTTTGACAGAGAAGGCCAAAATACTAGTCCTCTCACCCTTCTTTTGGTAGCTTCAGAACCTGTGTGGCTATCATGCAAAATCTGAATGTATTCATGTTGTAAGAAAATAGGAACAATAACTTTAGGACCTTTGAAATTTATGCCATCTTCCATCAGCATCTCATCTCTGTATGGAAAAAAAGGTTGTACTTCTTGTGGTACACAAGATTCCTTTGATGGCCATCCAACATTGATGAAGTGGTTGAGCGTCTGCAAAATTGGATCAGTCTTTGTATGATTTCTCAGCTCATCAAGTCTCATGGTAGAAAAATTATGCACTTCCATGACATCAAAGTCAAAATTCTCTGCATCAAGCTGTTCTGTTGTATTTCTGGGTGATCTGGATTAGGGACCAGCCAGATAAAGAAGTTTGTCTTTTGTACAGACCATTTTGAGGTTGTATTTTTGTAATCTGAGCATCATTCTCTGTATGCATAGTCTTCTTTAAAATAGTGACTAGAAGTTGATGATGAGTTTCAGTTTGGATAGCTTGGCCATAAATATAATCATGGAACTTCGAACATGCAAACACAATTGCCAAAACTTCCTTCTCAATTTGATTATACTGCATTTCAGTTTGGGTAATAGTTCTAGATGCATAGGCAACTGGTCTGCCCTCTTGAAAAATGACTGCACCAAGACCAATCTTTGAAGTATCACAGGAAAGAACTACTAGTTTGTTGATAACATAGTATTTCAATGTAGGTGGATTGACAGTTTGCTGTTTGAGGTTATCAAATGCTCTCTGGTGCTGTTCCAACCATGAGCAGGCAAAATTTCTGCATGTCAGCTCTCTTAAAGGCACTGATAGCTCACTAAAGTCATGGATAAATGTGCCCAAATAGTTAACCATACCAAGACAATGCTGTAGGGCTTGGACACTTTCTGGAGCTGGCATCTCAAGAATGGCTGCTTGTTGGAAGGGTCTGGTCATAAGCCTGTACTGGTAAATAAATGATCTACATAAGTAACTTCTAGTAAACTCAATTTATATTTTTGAGGACTGAGCTTCAAGTTCACTTCTTGCACTCTGCCCAGAACTTTCCTGAGGTTTTTGCCATGCTCTGCTTCTCCATTACCTCCAACTAGTAAATCATCCACTGTTATAGCACAGGATAACCCAAAGAAACTTGCTCCATTGCACACTGAAAGACTTCACTTGCAGAATTTATTCCAAAAGGCATTCTGAGAAATCTGTATATACCAAATGGTGTGCTGAATGTAGTCATTTTGGAAGATTTGCAATAACGCATCACTTGCCAAAATTAACTTTTTGCATCCAAGACAGAAAAAACAGTGGCACTTGGCATGAGGGTGGTGACCTCCTTGACTGTACTCAGGATGATGAGGTCTCTTTAATGACTTATTCAAGTCTCCTGGGTCAATGCATATTCTGATTTCATCTGAGATTTTCTTATGAATAACTACCATGGAAGAAACCCACTCAGTTGGTTCTGGGACTGTACAAATCACACCTTGCTGCACCATCTTATCTAACTGGACCTTGACTTTGTCCTGCATAGCTATTGGAACTGTCCTCTCTGGTCTGACCACTGGACTGACCTCTGAGTCTACTTTCATGGAGTACACAACTGGATGTTTGCCTAATTTGTCATCGAAAACATCAGCATACTCTGAGAAAATAGAATCATTGAAGCAGGAACTAGGAATTGTGCTTGCATGATGGACTTCTTTGGTAAAAGAAAGTAGTTTCATTCTCAAACTGTCTCTGAGACCTAATAATGACTGCACAAGTCTTCTGACTACATAGAATTGCAAACTGTAACTTTTCCCAGCCGAATAGCATGAAAACCTTCGGTTTGAATCTCTTCACCTCCATAGGCAACACATTTCACACAATTAGCCAGTGTCTAGTTTGAGCGCTGTGAGCTTACCATTGATCAGGACAGTACAAAACATTATGTTCTTTCCAGAAAATCTATTGAATTAATATTTTCACTGACCACTGATACACCATCTACACAGAAAGTAGGGTTACAGCTTTCTACATGATCAACTTGCTTTTTTTGAGTGACCTTTCATAATAATTGAATGAGGCTTGCTTGATTTACAAAACATTTGACAGTTGTTCCATTTTCACACTTGTGGCATTGCTGACCAAATGCTAAGCACTTCTCTCTTTTAGACTCATGATTGGCAGCACAATTACGACTGTTAACAATAAGATGTAACTTGGGTTTTGCTGACTCACCCTTATACTACACTGAGCATGTCTGTTTTGCTGAGCTAGTCTTACAACTTTCTGGAAAGTTACAGGTGCTCCCTAGAAAACCTGCAGGGGAGCAGCTGCCATGTGCTTAGGCCTGCTTTTGCTAGCCACATGCTGCATGCTGTCTATGCTTCCCCTAGATGCTGCTGAAACCATGCTCTTATCACTTGCAAGCATACTTGTGTGCCTTTCTGTGAACTCATGGATTTGACAAATCTATATAGCTTTGCTCAACATTAAATCACTGTCACAAAGCAACATTTTTCTCACTGCAGCATTATTAACACCACACATAAGCCTGTCCTTTATCATCTCATCTTTGAAATCACCAAATCTGCATGTTTTGCTTTTATTTCTCAAGTCAGTGATATAAGCTGCAAAAGTTTATCCTGGCTTCTGGTCTCTTGTATAAAATAGGTGCCTCTCTAATGTAACATTTGTCTGGGGATTGCACATTTCTCTAAATTTACGTTTCAAGCATTCAAGGTTCTCTCTTGATTCAGCAGGTAAAATATGGTGGTTCCCCCTCTCCTGCATATATTGCTGGTGCATACAAAAATAAATGCTCTCTTTCATTGGCTTCTGACCCCACTAAGTTAAGCAAAATAAATGCCTTCGTACATGCATCTTTGTCAGAAAAAGCTGCTTGTATGAAAATGTTCTATTTCTGCTCAAATACTTTCCAGTTCTCTGCAATATTATGATCAACAGCCTCTTTGAAATAACTGCACTTTGCTAAATAAGTCTCTGTAGCACAAGAACACTTTAAAATCACTGTACTTTGTGAAACCACCATTTATCAGTGTAAGAAATACTTTGAAATTACTATACTTTGCGAATGAACTGTATGGCACACAAGAAACTCAGAGTAATGAACACTTCAAAATGAACGCACTTTGCAAATGAACTGTATACAGCACAAGAACTTTTCAAAATGGCTGTACTTTGTGAAATAACTCTATATAGTGTAAGAAACACTTTGAAATGGCGGCACTCTGCAAATAAATGTGCACAGCACAAGAAACTTTTTTTGAAATGGCTGTACTTTGTACTTTGCACACAGTAAACACTTTGAAACAATTGCACTGTAATAAAGCACACACTCTGCAAACACTTTGCACACTCTGAGATACTTCAAACAACTCTAGTTATCCTTTGAAAGGCTTCAGTCAATGCAAAATAATAGCTCATGCCAAAACATGGTCGTTTACTGAGAAACGCCTTGCCCTTCTAAGCTTATTTTGCCCTTTATTGTAGTTGTTATGCCCATTTGACCTTTTATCATGCTCATTATACTTTTTTGTGCTTGTTTTACTTTAAACATGCTTGTTATGCAAACCGGAGGTAATTCTGAACCCCATATAAGTATTTCTGATAGTTTTGTCAAATATCATGGTTTCAAATACTTTGTTTAATTACTAATGCATTTTGTGCCTTTCATTTGATTAATAATACATTTTGTGCTACTTGTTTGATTAATAATGCGTTTTATGCCTTACAAATTCTTTGTATCATTTTCGTTGCAAAATAAATCATTTGTGCAAGTTTTGGTAAAGTGAAGTTAATTTCTGGCCCTTTTTAATCATTTGAGCCCTGTATCACCCAACTTGCTCAATGTACCTTCACCATTAACTCTGCATCTCATGGCTTGAAGAAGTTGCACTCTTAATCCCAGTTCTGACATCATGTTGCTCGTCCAGTCAGGATAAAACAGACAAACAGTTATGGGTTCGGTTCAAGCAACTTTATTATATACAAACACATCACTATTAGGGCTTAATAACTTAAACTTTAATAAACTTATAAACAGACTGACTACTACACTCATACATGTTAACACTCTAACTATTGTCTCAAAATGGCATTGCTGCCTGCATGTTCTCACTATTTATATGCACGTGCCTACACTTGGAAATGCTTCTTAATGTTACAACACACACACTCTGTTCTACACGACCCATTTCAGAGCTGAACGTAAAAACTACCTTATTAATTCTAGCTCCTGCCCATGCCCATGTCAGGACCCTACTTAATACCCCCCATCTCTCTATACCACTCATAACTCTTAATCAATCAGCCTTCCAAGACTTATACTCTCTGTAACTGTAACACTATTCATGCATTTATTGCCAGTCTAGCTCTGACTGTTGTAATACTGTAATTTACTATCATGAACCTAACTCTGTATCTCACTCAGCTTTTTATTTCTGTACTTAATTTTTCATATACTGTAACTACTGTTACTGTAAATATGTGCAATGACATAACTATGTAATTCTTCTTGCTTTTATATACTTTTTTTCTTAATTATGAATGTATGATATAACTTTGTAATATTCTTGTTTCATTTGATTGACTGTTCGTTAATGTCCTGTATTCTGTTTTTGTTACTGGAGCTTTTCTCCTCGAGTCTTCACTGAAAACAGGCCCTTGGCTCAGCTGGACTAAGCCGGTTAAAAATGACAAATAAATAAATATAAATAATTTCAAAGTCACTAACAGTCTGAAGAAGGGCCTTCCCAGTTTCTTCAGTCAGTAACCAGTAAGATGAGCAGAGGAGATAAGACTGGGAGGAGCTTCTAGGGCCAGGTATACAGAAGATCACACTGGGAAGAACTTCCAAGGCAGGAAACAAAATAAGGGCAGGCAGCTCAAGAGCCTCCAAGTATAAAGGCAGAGAAAGAACAGGGTGAGTGGGGTGGGAACAAATTCATAAAACAGCTAGTAAAAATTATATAAAATGAGGGCACAGTCAGAACCCCTTGACCCAGCACAGAAAAAATACTGCAGACTATAAAATGCCTTAAATATGACTTTGTCTTTCACAGCATAGGATATTATGATCACTGGGTGTAGCTATTTCAATGATTAATTATATTTTGCCCTTTATTCTTTTACTACTATATCTGTTTTTTTTTCTTATACTTTCTTAATTGATGGTACTGGATAATTTCATATAATCATAGCATCTTTATTTTCAGCAATGGTTTGTGCTTGATGCTTCAAATGTGACCCATCTACTTGTATGTTGTAGTGATTGCACAATCCACAGTGCAACAGTCCTGACACATTTTGCATCTTTCAGTGTGCAGACTGTCAGCCATGAATATATTGCAACCAGCAACAAGATATGCAGCTGTTTCCAGGTCTGTATTACAGGACCTGCTTTTGTGTGTATCTTCCACTTTTCCTGTTGACTTTATAAACCAGCGTGCTTTTAGCTGGCTGTCTTGAGCTTCCATTATTAGCCTTTCATCTTTTGGTTTAAATTCATCTCTCCTAATCATTCATGACTCAAACCATGAGCAACACATGGTTATTACTAGAGAAATTTTGAGCTTCACATTTTTCTTTTCTGTTTTTTTCTGGTCCTGTTCTTTGGATTATTTATTCTGTCTGTTAGCACTGCTAACCTGACCAAAGATGTCATCTTAGTCTTCTTTTCTTTCATTATGTTTGGCTCTGATGATGTCATTAAATATGTATGAAGTCCAATGATTGTAGTTCTACATATAATCAATGTTTAGGAAGCCCAGACCTCCTTCTGACTGATTGATATATAATCTTACCATGCATTGCTTTTATATATTATTTGATAAGCATTAAGCCTTTATCTTTTTTTCTAGTCCAGCTGATTCAGAGCTTTCTTGGGCCAGCCAACCATAATGAAGCTATAAGTTAGAAGAAGAAGAATTTTTATCTCAGGATGTCAAGACAGTTTTCAATATTTACAATATTGGCCTTGTTTTCAGTTTTCACATTATTGCCATTTTATTGTCTTGCAATTGGTACAAAGGTGAAGTTCACACACTGTAGTTCTTGTGGTATAAGTTTTGATTCCCTCAGACCTTATACTCCTTCTATATGACCTTGAGTATTTCACTGAACCAAGTATTGCTTCCAGGGTGCTCCTGAAGAGGGGCTGTGTGTCCAGTGGGCTGACCTGGTTAACAAATAGGAATATAATTATTATTTTTCATCAAATTTTAAATATTTATATACACACCATCTTCTTTAAGTTCCTTTATATCACATTCCTGTCCTAAGATGATATTTTGTTGGTGCCACAGCTTTAATGAGATAGAAGTTGCCTGTGCATATTTATCAAGAACAAACATATAATTATGATCTATAGTATTTTAAAGCATTTACACACAATAGATAAAACGTCTTTGAATAAGTATGGTTTCTGGAAGTTAAACTGTAACCATAGCCTAGTCTATTAAATAAGCAGCTTGACAGGTTAAGGGTAAGGGGAAACTACAGTGGTGACATGGAATCACTCTTGAATATCCCCCCTTTAATTTGGTATCCCCTAGATAGCAATTTGCCCTTTATCATGAGATATCTATAAAGACGTTTGCCACTGTTTCAGTCACTGCAATATAATTTATCATCGTAGGGTATATCTTACAAATCTGTAAGTATTCCAAAATATATAAATGAGGGATGTTATCAAATATTTTTTTGCATTGTATCCATACCATGCTTAGATTCTTCCCCCTTTCTACAGATCTCTGATAAGACTTTGTTTAACAATAGATGATCCTTTGCTCCATATTACTTTGTTTTATTAATTGTCCAAATCAATTCAAGTACATAATGTATGTATTGTTAGAAGATAAGTTATTGATCTATAGATCTTTGGATGACTTACCAGTTCACTCCTAAGCAGGAGTATATTTTTTCCTGTCATAAACCAGAGTGATATATTTTTGGGATGAACAGTTAAAATAGCAAAAAACAAGACATCACAAGCTCTCTACCAGCGTCTGGAAAGTGATTGTATAGATTGCACAAAGAAACTCTATAAAGTTGCAAGGCAAAGGCAGAAAGATAAAGACAAACGTGATCAGAGACCCTAAATAAGAGATGTTAGCAACAGTCTGCTCATCAGTCCACAGTGTATCAAAGGCAGATGGAAGGAGTACTTCAAGCAACTCCTAAATAAGGTGAAACCCACATAAAGCTTTCCTGCTCCAGTTGCGGCCTACAATGAAGGAGGAAGAACAGCCACCATAGGAGAAGTAAGAAAAGTACTAAAGCAGCAGGCATGATAGATATGATTAAGATATTGGGTGTGTTGGAGGAGAAATGGCTCCAGATGGTACTCATAGAAGTATGGAAAGAAAGCAATATCCCAGATGACTGGAGAATAAGAATACTTGTCAAGTGTATAAGAGTAAAGGGGAAATTCACAACTGTGTGCAGTATAGAGGTAACAAACCCATATCACACTGCATGAAAGTGAAGAGGGTGATTGATGAATGAATACTTTGAGAAACAGAAAGTAAAATGATAGATGAGTAGTCTGGATTCGGATCAGGATGCCATACAATTGGCCCCATGCTTACAGTGAGACATATAGTTGAAAAAAGACATGGGGAAAGACTCTAACAGGATATTCATAGGCTTGAAGAAAGGCTATGACAAGGTCCCACGAAAGTTGATTTGGGCAGTCCTGTGATGGTTTGAAGTCTTGGAACATTGGTAGAATTTGTGCAGGCTGTGAACAGGGACCCAAGGACACAAGTATGAACAGTATTCAGACTCACAGATGGAGTCTAAGTGATGGTGGGCATGCATCAGAATTTAGCCCTGAGCCCACTGCTGTTCATACTGGTAATGGACTATGTTAACAAACAGGTCAGAGTGGAGAAATTAAAAAAATGGCTGCATGCAGATGATGTGGTATTACAAACTGACACTGAACAAGAACTTCAGTAAATGATATGGGAATGCAATGCAAACCGAAGACACACAAATGAAACTGACTACAGGTGACAGTTGTCATGGCAACAAATGAGGGAATTAGAAGAATCCAAAAATTGAGATAGTAAGGAAATAATGGAACAAGTTAGGAATTTCAAGAATTTTGGAGGAGTAGTTGAGGAGAAGAAAAGTCTGAATGACGAGGCCATGGGGCTACAGAAAACACACAGATTGTCAGGTGTAGTGTGTGATAGAAGAATGTCAAAGAAGCTGAGAAGTAAGGCACACAACAAAACAGAGGTGTGACCAGTACTACTATATGGTGCAGAAACCTGAGCAGTGAAGGGAGAGGAGTTGAGGACACTAGAGGTGATAAAGATAATGTGCCTGAGATAGGTGATAGGATGCACTCTCTAAACACACAAAGAACTGAGGACATCTGAGCATAATCCAAATTAGCAACAATTGCAGAGAAGATCAAAGAGAACAGATTATGGTGGCTTGGGAACACGTGTCGGACAGCAGAAGATGATCAGGTGAAGAAGCATTGAGAGAAACAGGAAGAAGGCAAGAGGAAATATGGACATCCAGCAAAGAGATGGATGGTTTGTATGAAAGTAGACCTGTGATAGTCAGACATGACTGTTTAAGGAGATAGAAGAGTGACATAGAACTGAGACAGAAAGTGACAGCTGAGGTAACACTTCAACCACGTGTAGAAAGTGGGAAAAAGTGGGTTGATGATTCCTGATAATGATGAGCTATAGTACTCCATCTATGACACAAGAAAGCCACAATGCCACTGATAATGATGAGCTATAGTACTCCCTCTATGACACAAGAAAGCCACAATGCCACTGATAATGATGAGCTATAGTACTTCCTCTATGACACAAGAAAGCCACAATGCCACAGATAATGATGAGCTATAGTACTCCCTCTATGACACAAGAAAGCCACAATGCCTATCTACAGCAATTAGAATCACTCAGTATTAAGCCCAATACCATTCTTCTAGGTGATCTAAGCTATCCAGCTATAGACTGGGAAACCTACACCACCACTAGCACATAAGCACAGAGATTCAAGGACTTTGTCAATGCAAAACCCTGGAATAATTAGTCAGAGTACCCACTAGGGGGAGTAGCATATTGGATCTTGTACTGACTATTATGGGTGCATGTTGCACCATTCTTTGTGTATCATCATCACTTGTTAAGTCTGACCATAAAGCAATCTCCTTCAAAATAATACTGAAACCAGAGATCCCTTCCACCTAAGTTACCTTTAGAAATTACCATAAAACAAACTATCCACTCATAAGTGATACATTGGCAAGATTCAGATCCACACCAAATTCAATTAACTTCACTGAATATGCAAACATGTACACCATCACATTATACCAGCATGTAAACATATGCATAGATGCAGCTGTATCCCATAGGAGCAAGTACAGGGCAAACTCCAGAAACAAGCCCACATGGTGGAACCATAACATCAACAAGCTTTATAATAAAAGGAAAATAATTTTGACCCAAAGATGAAGATTAATTCCCAGAATGTTTGAGCCCTTATCATTAAAATAAACAACTCAAGAGCTTAATAAAATACACCAAAGCCAAGTTTGAGGATAAAATAGCTACCCAAATCAACGACAATCACAAGGCATTTTTTAGTTCTATTTGTAATCTCAAAAGCACAATGCAGCAATGCACTGAGCTGCTTGTGAATGATGTTACCTAAACTGAGGCTTAAGATAGCATGAACCTTCTGGCTGATAACTTTAACCATAACTTTAACCATCTCTCCCCTCTGTCTGCCCTTTGGATATACCTGAAACTGGCTTGCCTCCAGCTGTCTCACAAGATCAAGTCCTAAAAGTGGTATCAAAAGCTAAAAATACTGCCTTGATTGGTTCTGACAATACCCTTGGGTGCATCTTAAATAGCATGAAGCAATATTTAGCCATACCCCTAACAACACTGTTCAGTTTTAACCTCCATACATGTTTTGTACCAAGTGAATGCAGAACAGTCATTCCCCTGCATAAGGAAGGACCTTACACAACCCCAGGCAATTATAGACCAATAAGTCCGACTAGCCTCATATGCAAAGCCATGGAAGACTTATCATGGAATTAATCAGTCAGGACATAGGGAACCTCCAAACACTAGATCTGTCTCATTTTGGATTTGTCAAGGGCAGGTTATGCTCACTTGACATGGTGGATTTTTGAAAATGTCACCAAAGCTATGGATGAAGGCAAAACAGTACACACCACATTCATAGACCTGGCCAAAGTTTTTGACCAAATTATCCACTCAGGCATTGTAGAAAAGCTAAATAACATGGGAATAAATCCCTATGCCATTCAATGGATTGACAATTATCTCACAGATCGGACACAGATAATCAAAATAGGGAAGTTACCTCCACAAAGAGACCAATCGCCAGTGGAGTCCACCGGGGCTCTGTGCTGGGACCTCTCCTGTTTGGTATCTACTTTTCTGAAGTAAAAGCCAATAGAAAAGAGCAATGCCTGACTAAGTTTGCAGATGATTGTAAGCTCAGAGCAGTCGCTGAATCCCAAAATGACTTAGCCATCCTGCAGAAAGGTTTGTCTCAAAAAACTAACTGGCGCCAAAATCATGGACTGAAACAAAATGCCAAAAAATGTATTATTGTATCCTTTGCAAAGTCATCTAGCTTAGGGATCTACCACATTCACAATATGCTCCTAAGAGTTGACTCAGTTATTTGGAATTTAGGAGCTTATGTGGACAGTGACCTAACTTTTTACCAACATGTGTCTATTGTTGTAAGAAAGTCCTTCTATATTGCGCAGCTTATAAACAAAGGGACTGTGGTGAAATCTAGTGATGTCATTGTCCCTTTACTCAGACCTCATTAGGAGAGTCATTGAATATAGTGCCTATTTTGGCATGTATCTGTCCAGGCACATGCAACAACTGGAATCCCTACAGAGATACCTTACTAAAAGGATACAAGGCCTAAATAAGATGACATACTTGGAATGACTCAAAGCTTTGCCACTAAACTTGGTATCCTACAGACTGCTAAGAGGTGACCTGTGTCTGGCATACAAGATATCCTCTGACCTATTACTGATGTATTTATTATACATCAGCAAATCAAATGGCATCAGAAATACTCGGTCTAGGGTTTTAAACCTCTTCTGCAACATCAGTAGAAAGGGTTGAAGGAAAAGGTACACATTTGCAGATTATACCACTTCTGTGGAATGGAATCCCCATCCACATAAAATAGAGTTCATCCCTGTCCATATTCAAGCTCAACCAATTTACATCATAAAATGGGTATGGAAGTGAGTAGGGTGGGTGAAGAAAGGGTGGAAATAGGTGGAGCCATGGGTGGTACGAGGGGTTATGGCTTTGGTCCAGTTTTCACCACAGGAAAACATAGCAACCATAATTATCCTGTCATGAGTTAGATATGGTACTGCTACTACCGGATGCAGTATTTTTCCAAGATTATTTCTGATTTTCTCCTGAACAGCGGAATATTATTTCTTGTCACCATGTATGCACACTACTTCTACAAACTGTTTTGTCTTCTGCCTGTAAGCATATTGTGATTTTACAAGCGTTATCATTTTGCCATAGTCCAACACTCATAAGTTCATAGGTGTGTACTAGGCTAATGGCCCTGGAGCCTTTACAAGCCTAGCCCATAGGATTACCCTGGCAATGTTCCACCTGACCTTAGTTTCCAGTGCATATGTCGAGAAGAGCCACTGGAGTAATCCCCGGGGTGAATTTTCTACTTCCCATCCACTCATCAAGATTTCTCTTGAAGAGGGCCAGTGAGGTGCTCTGTTTGACATGTATGGGAAGTCTATTCCATAGCATGGGCATTCTCTGGTTTATGAACCTGTCTCTCCAGCACGTTCTGTTGATTGTGGTAATGAGGTTGAGGTCTCTGGAGCATGTGGTGTGGAGGGATTGGGATTTTTTTTAGATGTAGCATTTCTAACAGAGCTGGGTCAGACATGGCTTTATAAGTCAAGCAGAGATCGCCTCTAAGTAGGCGATATGAGACAGAGAATAGTTGGAGTTTTTTTAGTCTGTCCATATAGAACAAGTGTGTAAGGCCTAGGATCCTCTTTGTGAGGTACTTTTGTGGCATCTCCAGCTGTTGCAGGCGTCTAGTGAGGTACATGCCAAATGCGGCATTGTACTCGATGGTTGGCCTAATGAGGGAAGAGTAGAGGGAGGCGACCTCTTTCTTCCTGGGTATAAAACCCTTAGTAATGAGATATGCCACATTGAAGGACTTTCTGACCACAGTGGCAGTGTGGTGATCAAAAGAGAGATTGCTGTGTTCCTAGATCTCTTATAACACCTTCTGTGTTCAGTGGACTACTATTGATGTGGTAGTTCATGGGAACTGGGTTTTCTCAAAGGGGATGACGACACATTTTTTGGCATTGAGCTTAAAGCCATGATTTTGACACCAGTCCTTGGTCTCAGTGAGGCCTTTCTGTATGATGTCAATATCACTTGGGGAGTTAATAATGGCTCCCAACTTGCAATCATCTGCGAACTTTGTCAGCCAGAGTCCCTTCATGTTGGACTGGACTTCTGAGAAGTAGATACCAAACAGGAGAGAGAAAGGTGTGGAATGAGTTATAGCCTGGTAGTGCAGGGGAGCTTTCTGCTGCCTTGGACCAGGTCTCTGTTACAGCACAAATGTCGATGTTCTCCATTTTAAGGAGTGCTTTGAGCAAGTGTATTTTGAGATTTAGACTTCTAGCATTAGGCAGCATGACCCTCAGATTGCATTTGTTTGTAGCTGTTACAGTGGTAATTTGATCTTTGGAACACCACCTAAAAAAGGCACTACAGGGGAGACAAGAGCCTTGGCCAGTATTCAGAAGCCCAGGAGTGACAAATGCAGACCATCTCTGGCAAAGCATTGAGGTCTGTCAATCATGTCATCCCAGGCAGACAGGTACTGGATCCCATTAGAATGACACCAGAAACTTAGCCAGTTATTGAACTCAATCATTTTCTGCTTGTATTGGATTGGTATCATTCTGGATGATGGCAGGATGCTGCTCAGGGCTAGGGTCGTACCTGCCTGGGCTACATACTCCAAGAGCTCCTCCATGTCTCTTTTCATGTAGTCCAGGGAGGTACGTCTCAGGTCATTCACATCCAAATGTACAATGACAGAGTATTATTTATACCTGTCCCTGTAGATACCTCACATCTACTAATGCAGTACATTTAATTAATTTGGCAGTTGCATAAGTAACAGAATACAGTTTCAGTTAGTGTAGTAGAAGTCTTACCCCATTGCATACATTCTATTTTTTTTTACAATTTTCAGCATACCTATTAAACTCAGAATTAACTTTATTACAGAATTTAGCAGTGTGGTCCTTTTTTCTCATATTTAAAGCACAATATATGTGCAGTTACCCCACTCGTTTTGACAAGTGCTTTTTTTCCATCACTTTTATCAACTCACTTTTATTTTACTTTTCATAATAAAAGATTCTTTCTATTAAGTGTTTAACAGAAGTTTTTGAATCTTTTCATATTTAGTGACACATCCACTTTCTGATTAAAGTTGGCAATGCCCGTCTGAACTTGTCAAATATCAATATTTAGTCATTGTTTCCTCACTACACTGACCATCATTTGGTTCTAACCTTAGAAATACTATATGTTTCCATTCAAATAACTGTGACTTTACTGTTGTATTTTTTGAAATGTAATGCATTTATGGAACTTACAGGCCTAGGTCTCTGCTATGACTCCAGGTTATGCAAGGAAACATTTCTTTTTACTTTGTCATAGTCATTGTATTCTGTTCCTTTTTATTTTCTACTGTTCCTTTCATGTTCAAAAAAGCACAGAAGTTAGCACCTATTAATGTTATATAGAGTGTTCACGCTCAGGCAGCTTATTTCCATCTTCCATTGTTGGTAACTCACTCCAGTGTTACAAGATAAGACACAAGATCTTCATCCTGGGTGGGAGCTCCATTGGAATTATGATGTTGCAAGTGGCACTGGATTTATTCACCTGTATCTTTCCGACAGTAGCAGCTCTGAAGTTTGTAAGAGTTGTTCTGTGGTGGCCATTTCTTCAGCAATGCAAATCAGGAAAGCTTCTTTCATAAACTCCAGGCAGTAGGCAAACTCCCTCAGGGAGACAGGACAGGAACTAGCGGCGGGTATGCATCATGAACAGCACTGAGACTGGAATCAGGTGTACTTTTGATTTATCTTGATGGTGTTGTACTTTGGTAAAAACACTTATTACTGGGGGGAAAAAAAAGGTTACTACAGACCACAGTTCAGAAAATCTTTAGTTTGAGGAAATCTTATTTACTTGGCATCAATAGGTTGAGTTGGGACTTCAAAAAAAAAAAAAAAGTGTAGGCTGAAGTTTGCTACCTGATGCATCCACCAATGGAAGGTTAACCAGCTGACATGCAACTCTATTTGTAAAAGCAGTTTTGTCAAACAGAACTCAAGCATACCTCTCAACTGTCCAGATTTTCACAGAATGTCCAGATATTTGCCTCATATTTCTAGTCTATTCCTCATGAAATTTGTGGTTCTCTGGCAAATCACTGACTATTGAAGTCACTAAAGAATGATACACATTTCAGTTTCAGGCTATATATCTTTCAGAAAATGCATCCTAACATGAAAAAAAATATATATTACTCTATCAACTTTCTAAGTTTATGAGAACAATATTTAAAATCTGTCCCTATTTTTGGGCTTTTAACCCTCCCATTATTTTAAGCTTTGTCCAGATTTCTTGCACTAAGAGGTTTAGAGGTATGAACTCAAGTAAAGGCTGCACACAAGTCTTTTTCAGTAACTGTCCTAAGAAACTGGATGCTGAAAATAATGTTCCATAAAGGTCTATGGTTCAAGTCCTTCATTCAATAAAATGCCACGTCTTTCTCCATTATGTATTTCTTGAAGAAGGCAGGATGTTTGTAGAGATAATGCCCTGAGCCACAGTCCTAAAAACTACACACACACACACACACACACACACACACACACACACACACACACACACACACACACACACACACACACACACACACACACACACACACACACACACACACACACACACACACACACACACACACACACACTTGCTACTCTAAGAAGACAAACTTATTCTACCTTCTTTACAATGCACCAGATCTGCTTAAGTAGATACATGAAGGACATCAAAGTCTGAATAAGTGTTGTGAAAGAGCAAAAATGTTAGTACGGTGGCTCAATATTGACATGGACATTGTGAAACTTGTGTCAATGTGCTAGTTTTGCAGAATGCATAACCCATCCCAGAGGACAAAATCAATGCTATCAACTGTATAACTGTAATATCCTTGTTGGAAAAAGGCTGCATATCTGTGTGAATTTGATGGACAGATCTACCTCGTAGAAGTCTATTATTACTATTGAGATATAAAAATTCTACACATAGCAACAACATCTATACAACAAATTATTGCCAGGTTTAATACAATGCTTACCAGATATGGCATATTAGTTAATTACGTAAAATGGTTACAGTTTGTATCCACAGATTTCCAGCAGTTCGCTGAGGATATGGCTTCATGCATATTATGTCAAGTCCTCACTACCCATAGTTCAATGAAACTGCTGAAGGACTAGTTCAAACTGCCAGAAAAGATCCTTTTCCAACTTGGTCCTCATAAAGCCCTTGTGTTTTGCCGTGCTACTCCATAGACTGCTAACAGAGTACCTCTCACAGCTGATACGTGGTTTTAGATCAGAACTACTGCACCTATGCTGGAATCCAAACAAGTACAAAAGCTATTCCTTTTTAATCTGTCAAGAGAAATAGTCAAAAAGCAAAAGATGCAAACACTTCTATGACAGGTAATGTTCCGCCCATCTTCACCTGTCCTTTAGCCAGGTCAAACAGTGCTCCTAAAATTGGAAGTTATAAAGAAAACAGGAAACAACTGGAATTATAGGAGAAAAATCAGCTTAATCATAATCCTATGGGGTACAAATTGGTACCATTGTGAGATGCAACCAGATTGCATGTGATTGCTAAACAGTCCCAACCAGAAAACTGCATATGAAGGGTAAGTATTCAAGTGTTCAAAGCAAGGATAACAAGGTCCTTAACTAATCAAAGAATACCAGGTATATAAAATTTACTGCTAAAGCCAGCTACTGAGATGTTCCAAATTCAATACAAGCTCTGAGGTTACCCAGTGTGTCTTGAAATCTGATGTAACTGTGTTAAATGCATCCTAAACTGGTCTAATTAGAGATACTACAAAAGACTCTAGATCAAAATTTCTCTAACCCTGTTTCATCTACATGTTGCTTTCTAGTGTGAATAATTAGCCATTGTCATGAGGTACATGAGCAGATAAGTGACTATTCCTTCTACCTTAATAATATCAAAAAATAGAAGAGTGATTTTTTTTCCTAATAAAAATTGCATGACTACTCCCCAAACACACTAGTTAAAAGTCAACAAAATTTAGAATCTAATATTTCCTGCATTGCAATTAGAATATCTAATCTTTTACTGAACAGCACTGGTGATTTGTTTTCTAAAAAAGACTAACTTTTATATCATTTACATGGTCTGGTGAATTTTAAAATAATTTGTACTGCCTGATTTTACTGCAAGTGCCATTTTATATGCAGAATATAATCCCAATGTGATGGATTATTTATTTTATTTTTATTTTACATTTGTTTACCAGGAAAGTCCAACTGGACACAGGTCCATTTTCAGCTGAGAGCCAGGGAGAAAAACTCCACAATACAATACAGTACATGAGAGAAGAGAAAATAATTCAGCATACTTATAGCAATCATACACAATATGTTAGAGATTAACAATTCTTATAGCAGACAATCATAGAGGTACATAATAAACTTAAAACAGCATTTGTATTATTTTTACAGTTATAAGTTTTGTCAGGTAAATATCAACGGGTTCACAAGCTTTCAGAGGAACTGTTTATACTAAGCTGTACACAGAAACATTCTCTTGGTTTGGGTTAGCCTGGTCAGTAGTTCTGTAGCTGGACAGTAATGTGAATATAAAGAACAAAATTAAAATTGCTCAGAGGTTGTTGGTTTATTCTGTGAATGCCATTTCAAACATTTGTAAAGCAGCATTCACAGAAATGATTGCTATAACAGAGCTTTGGATGCCAACTTTTTCTAGGCACTGAAATAAATTGCAGTATTTTTGTCAGATATACTAAGTTATGTACATGTTAAGGCTGTAAAAGAAAAAAAATGTTTAATTTAGCTGTCGTTATTATAATTTTCAAGAATCTGTCAAATTGTCAGAACATTGATATCCACACTGTCAAGTTCTGAACATCAACAATTCAAAATAGTGAAAATAAAATGAAAGCATCAAAATCACATTTATTTGCAGGGGTCCCCCTCGCATCCATGTCTAATTTTATATATATATATATATATATATATATATATATATATATATATATATATATATATATATATACACCAACTCCAAAACTGCATTACAATTGGGAAAGGGCAAAACCCCATTGCCTGCTGTATTGTGATCTTACACAAACAGCTACCACCACACTTTGATATTTTGAAGTTTCAAAGTTTCAAACTCAACAGTGTGGGTTTTGATGTTCTGGCCAGCCAATAATCTTGTATGTTTTGACATTTTAATTTTATTTTTGCTATTTTGCATTGCAAATGTTCAGAAATCAGTGTTGTGGGTGCTCACTTTCACTGTCTGACAATGTGATATAGATCCATATTAGGAAATAAAGACACACGTTGACAAGCAAGGGTTGCCATTTTAAGATTTTCATCAAAATAACTACAGCATAGCTGGAAATAGTGGATGAGACAATGCATAGTGTTTGTCAAAATATTAAATTTGCAATGCGTGTTTTTCTGGGTTTACACTCACTTCAATTTCTTAAACTCAAATTGAGGGAAGATCATACTTCATTTACCAATTAATGTATAACATTTCTCCCTTCTGAAACAAATGTTTACTGTGTTCATTTCCATTTAGATGAGTATATATGAAGCATGGTTACTCAGCTCTGCTATGAATTATTACTTCTGAAAACATTTGCAGCTTTGCCTCCAGGGATGTTGAAACAGCTGTACTATAAATTAATAAAATTCATTGAATAACCAGACTATTTTGTATTCATGAAATAAGTCTGTATTCTTAGCTGCTGGTGCCTGTTTATACACAGTGCACATTAAAATAACACAGCAATGAAGTATTTTAATCTTAAATATATTTTGTGCTTGTTCCAGAACTATGGAGATGCTTAATAGCAATCTTTTGGAAAGTGTTTTTTCTTCATGTCATTTATTTGCCAAGTGAACACATGCACCAAGAAACGTTGCTTTGCACCATAGTTGTTTTAGCTTCAATAACATATTATTTTCCTTTCTTAGTTGTTTTGGAAACTAAGCATAGTTGCCGTTCCTATAAATACAAATAAATGTAACAACTTGCAGAATATTTCCAATATGACTCGTTTGTAAGATACCATTTAATTAGATCACAAGTACAATCATCCATGGTTTTTTTTCATTTATTGTGACTAGGTTCATAATCACTGAATCAGTAAAACCTCAACCAATATATGAGCGTGCATCATGGGGTAGAACTACCACAGTGTTGTATCTAAAAATACTAAAGTACTGAAGGGTACAAACAAGAACAGTGAACATTATATTTCTGAACATGATATTGCTGATCCCACACTGCTGAAATATAACAAAATGTATCTTTCCAAAAGCAAAAGTTGCTTTACTTTCAATACTGGTTTAATTAAAACTAAAATAATAATGATGATGATGGAGATGAAGATGATGATGATGATGATAATAACAATAATAATAATAATAGTAATTCTCTGTTGACAGGGACAAAGTAGGCAACATTGCCAGTACTGTATTAGTGCTGAGGCACTTTACTGCTTTGTGTGTAGCAGGGTGTCAAAGAACAGTCTCCACAATATGTTGTTCTTGTCCTTCTTGTTCGGGATGAACCTTTACATCTCCCTGAGCTGAACTTGTGTACTAATATATTGTCCCTCATATCACTTCTGGACTTTTATGAGAAGAGCTCCTGTAGTCTCTAGGCATATCCCTTCCATTCCACCCCACAGATGTTTCTTGTAGACTTCTTCTGAATTCCTTTTAGCATCCAGATATCTCTTTCCTTACATGGCCTACAAAACAGCCCACTTAGGATGTAATTAGATCAGGGCCATGAAGAGTGACAACAAGACTTCTTTGATTCTGAAGTATGTCCATTGAGGATACACCCCATGATGCTGGTTGTTGCTGCCACTGCCTTCTTATTCTGCTCCTGGTAGTTCATTCCAGATGTAAGAAATACAGACCCTTTTTCTGCTATGGCCTTCTGTTCCTCTCCTCTGGCTCAAATGCAGTACTTTGTTTGCATTGAACCTCAACTGCCACTTTTCTGCCCACTCGGTCAGCCTCTCCAAGTCCTTCTCTATATACTTCCTTCCATCATGGTTACCGCACCTATTTTTCTGTCATCAGTGAAGAGCTTGATCCTGTTTTCTCTTCCTTCAGATATGTTTGTGACAAACACACTGGAGAGTACTGGACCCACAATAGACTGCAATGGTACTCCAACAATCAGTCACTTTCCTAGGTTCTGACATTGTCTGTCTCACCTCAACTATCTCTATCATACCATTCAAGCATGCAGCACTTTAATACCTCTTGGCCTTGGTTACCCTAGCCCTTTCAATTTTTCTGTTAACCTTCTCTGCTGATGCGACTCAAAGGCAGACCATATCATATAGCATTCCCTGTCAAGTTCTTCTATAACCATAAAATTATATAAAATTGTCAACTCTTTCTGATAAGGAGTCCATGTGAGTTGCTGTCAGCCACAGCTACTGTTATTTGGTGCCATGGACAGTTTGCAGACTGGCTCCTCCCTCCAACTCAAAACAAGTCTTCTGAAGTTGAAAATATATCTTCTGAACTGTGTCAAGGAGTTTATACAAGCTCCTTTCATTTCAGCAACTGTGATCTCAGCCACTTGTACTCATTTGAATACTGGCACTTCAGTCACACCCAATCAGTAGTTCCTCAGCACTGCCAGTTGTGCCCTGACAGGTTGCATCCAAGGCAATCATCCTCTTTGCTCCACCCTAGTTATGGCAGTGGCTTTTGTGGAGATTAGTATCCCCTAGTAACAAGGAAAGACTTTTCCTCAGGATTCTCTTCAAGATTTTCCTTGCCAGTGTTTTTAAGCTAGCAGATTCTTTGGATTTTTTCTGCTACCACCCCAGTACAAGGTTACAACACAAGCTGTCTTCCAGTTCTCAAGTAATAGCCAGGGATCTGTTGAAGATCTCTGCGGGGGAGGGGGGAGTCATTCAGTATACTGTCCAGATTTCTGTGCGATCTTTGTAGTAGCCCATCTGATTTTGTTGTGCTTTATCTCCCCCTAAGGCAGCTAGTTCGAACTCAGTCTCAACCCTCCCCACCCTGTAATGTCCACTGTTTTGCTCAACCTTCTTCCCAATATAGCATTATCCTCTTGCTTTCATTTGTGAAAACTGAAGGAATGTGTTCATTCAGTACCTCTACTTTTTCAGTCTTCTGTAATCTCCTGCACATCTTTGCTCATCCCTCCTTTTCTGCTATGTACTAAACTCTTTTCTGCCAACTCCCTTTCAACAAAAGATGCTATGATCTCTCCCCACCAAAAAACAAACAAACAAACAAACAAAAAAAAAATACTGTATTCAGTTTATGCTGCAAACGGAGATCTAAAGCAAAAGTAAAAATCTTTCACTTTAAACTGTAGTAGGCAGATGCTACAGTTTATATTACACAGTGGATGCTAAGCACTACAGCTCTGACCACAATTGCAAGTGCAATATGTTGGTACTGCACTGAAAACTGATTGGGATCTGCTGAATGTGACTCTTAAAACTTTACACTTGGAGTGGCTACTCCATTTACTACATTCTAGCTATACTACTGTCCCACTTTTTCCTTTCTGCTTTTGTAGGCTATATCTTTAGCTCCACCTGCTAGCGGTACATTTCTAGAGTGCTACACTGACCTTAAATTGACAGTGAGTTTGAACAACTGTCTGTCCCATGTGTGCAATGTGCATAATGACACACAGTGTGTGTGGAGAAATCCCATTTCAACAGAAACAAAGGTGCACTTTCTGTTTATTATAATGGCATCTGGAATGTTCCAGCATCATGTGGTCCAAGACTGCCACTTCCTGTTTTCTCAAATCATGTGCAGTATAACTGGAAACCACATACAGATCCCATCAATATCAAGCAAATACTTGGAAGAATTCTAGAGCAGCTCCTCAGAGCCTTTTGTGTCAGACTGGACCCATAGCAATATTACCGGCTCCTGAGGTGAGGATACCGAACTGTGAATAAACCACAAGGGGTGGCATAATGTAATTGCCACATTGTGTACAAGGATGATGGCTCATTAAACTATTTTGTTGTGAGCAACACTGGCAAGCAAATTCCATACTAGTGCCTACCTGGTGAGTACATTGTCAATGAAAAGGAACAGATAAAGTTACAGTCATTCAAAGCAAATGCAGAAGTAACATGCCAATACATAAAAAACATATTTACTATTCTGTGTAACAAAAGTTTTCCACTTTGGTCATGGCTGATGACACCTAGCTTTATAGCCCAACAAGAGAAATGTGCAACTAAGCACACAGACAGGCAAGACTGGTAATTGTATCCATGTCCAAATTGCTTGAATTCTAATTCATACTGTATGCCTTAGACACATGAAGTGGTGCTGTCCAATAGATACCCGAAAAAAACAGCAGCAAAGATGACTGTATTTGTTGTCCTGTGCAATATGATAACAGCAAAGCATGGTAGCATCTCACTCAAAGGTGCTAGATCCCTCCTACTACAGCACCCTTTAATGTGTCTAACAAATGACCCGAAATCTGACTAGAGCTAACATTCCCCCACCACCACCACAACCACGACCACGACCAGTCTCAGACAGTATTCCAGCACTGGGGTGTCAATTGTGGGACTTATCATTTAGGTACTCTGTGTTGTTCTATGCTTTAGTCTGTGAATGCCATACTAATATTTAACAGCACAGTGTGTCTATACATATACCTAACAGTGCTATATACATAGATTATACCCTATATTGCACTAGAAGAAAATGTCTGTACTGTTCTCAAGCAAAGGTTCATCCAGAAAAGTGCTGAGTGGTGAAATTTATATAGATGGCCATCAGCTATGAAAGACATATGTTATGACCTTGGACTTTTTAATGCTTTTCTATGTATAGGGTATGTTGAGCTTGTATATATCTGCAATTTTAATTAAGATTCATATCTATCCCTTCCATCATCTTCTTTAGCTACAAAACAAACAATGCATCTTAGATTAATGACAGATTCTGAATATGCTTCATTCAAATGTATTGCCACAGAATTCTCAGGAGGGTCTGCTGCTAACTTTCCAAAGGTACTCTTGTACTTTGGTTTGAAGTTTCCAAATAGTTTTGACAGTAATTGTCTTGCCCACCCTCACATACCAATCTGATATACAAAAATTCCCCGGGATTCATGAAGCTCAGCGCAAGGACGGCGTTAGCCATATGCCAGCCTTGCAGTGTAGAGATGGCGCAGCAGCATCACATGCATATTAATGAAGGCATGCTGCCACAATGTCCACATGCATAGGAAACGTGTGCGAGTGCAGGGGGCGTATCTAAGCACTGCACGGAGGCATGAACATGGCTGCAGATGCCCAACCTAAAATGCTGACTAGTACAGCCTGCCTCTAATAATAATCACTCCTGTCAGTGTCCGTAGATACTGAAATGTATGCAAAGCATACAAGACAGTTTTGTGAACACCAAAATAAAAAGTAAACACAAATGCACGTAGCTGAATATTGAGTCCCTGTCCCTTGAACAAATGGCATTTAAAACCCCGTGCCCGTATTCCATTGTAGTGTTGATTGTTATACCAAGTGGAAGTGAAATGCAGCATGTTAGTGTGCCGCTACCCTTTGCTAAGCCTAGTCCAATGGTTAGGGTTACCACCTGTCCCACTTTGTGAGGGACAGTAACTCTCTGGGTAGTTGTGTCCTTACCAAAAATATTAAAAATGTTAAATGTCCTGCAATTGTAGGACATAATTATGTCCCATATTTTATGTAATAGTTCCATAAAATAGTTATTTCTGCATGTAAAATACCTAAATGTTACATGAAACAGAATAAGCAACTAAACTGCTACAACAATAAGTTTTCATTTAGGCATAAAACTAAAGTACTATCCTTTGTACTGACCGTGGGTATGTGTTGGCCTGTAAAATCTGATGTGTGTCCCGAAAATGTCCCACTTTGGTCATTTGAAAAGGTGGCAACTCTACCAATGGTCAGAGCATTCGTCAATATCTGCCCATTCGCGGTCCAAGTTGCCCTTGTCTGGACGGCCCAAAGATGAATGGGTATTACCCGGGTCTACCTACCATGTCATGAAAGATAAGTATTTGTGTGTACCTATGTGCATGAAGTACAGCATGTGGAACATCAAAAATGCTAGGGTCGTCCTCACAACAATATTGGTACCAGAGATATGTTGTGTACGCAATGTTTTCTGTTGTCTGTGCCATGGGCCATCAACAAGAGAAGGGATGGATGGTGTGTGTGGAATATGGGGTGGGGGGTGACGGGTAATGTAATAATTCACCAAGGGGAGACTGGGTTGGATTCACAATAGATAAACTGGAGATGTACGAGGGAGCAGTGGGTGAATCAGAAAGAAAACCAAAGAACAAACATTCACATCCACAATACAATCTGACAGGCCATACTGTAGAACACAATCCCACAAACATATGAACATTAAAATGTGCAATACACATGTACAGAAACGTTACTGGCTCACACCCACATAATGGTCTGGCCTGAACTGAGCCATCCAACCCCAATACACCTGGACACATAATTGAATACCCATCATCCCCTCCACAGCACACCACTCCCCCCTTCCTGAACATCCACCAAAACCACCCATACTCGGGCTGATAGCTTGGCGCAGCCATATCTGCACATAGTGACCCCTACTCATATCTAGTAGGCAGTCTCACCCTAGGCAGTCTCAGGATTGCAAACTATGTATCCCTTGCATGTATAACCCTCCCTCATTTTCGTAAATCGAAATGAATGAAGGTCACTGGTCCCCAAACTTTTTGGCTATCCCTCATGGGATAAGTATCTGTTCTGAAGATTAGACTTGGTGGCACGATACAATGTCCAGTCCTGTAGACATCTGGACACAAGTTGTATGAGCAGTAGTTGTCCACAAACCTGCTCAGCCTTTAGCCGGTCCTGCAGAACCTACGACCCGGGATTAAACACCTGACCATGATGCAAGTCTCCCCACGTGCATTATCAGGAATATATACATTTCACATGTTCACATGAAGCATCCCCATAGCCATCTTCCGAATAGTACATGTCCACAAATTGTATACCCTGTCCAGGTTCCTCGTCGCAATGATGCACACAACCCCTGTATACAAATGGTACAAGTACCTCCTATATGCGGTCATTCATATACACAGCCATATATAACTCCAGATATGTAGTCATATATCTATAAACGTACATACTTATATTTGCATAGCTACACATCACACATACATGCATATAAGTACTTGTCAAGTATGTGTCCAATTCATAAATATGCATACCTGCAAATGTATACATATGCATTTCAGAAACATATGAATAGTAACATGTACTATACATATGTACACCACCCGACTATCACATTTGTTGCCAGAGCTGTGGAATGGCTGTCGTAAAGTCATATATCCTAATTACCATCCATAGAGAATGTATCACGGATTTTAGTGGTAAAACCAGTGACTAAGATGTTTCTGTTCCAAGCCATTCAAGGGCTAATTTTATATGATGTCCACAATAATGGCAGTCGGATATAGGGTAATTAAGGTGCTTTAAAGCAGATGTAAGCGGGTATGGAAGCGTGTATACACGACGGTAAGTGGCGGTCATTCAACAGTATGGGAAATGTAAATAAGCATGTTGGTGTATATGCATGTGTATGTACAGACCGATATATATATATATATATATATATATATATATATATATATATATATATATATATATATGAAGAATGAACATGGTCACAATATAGCAGTCACAACGAATGTGAAGGGAAACCGCAGCGGAACCCCCCCCCGTAATATTTAGTGCTGTCATATCAAGTTGCATAGAGGTGAGCAAACCTCTGCATCTCCAACCACAAGTAGGATGCTAAAAGTGGAACTAATTATGTCCCCGTACTAAGTCTGACTTTCAAACAGGTCCAGGGCAGTCCCAGTCAACAGTCAGACAAGCCAAAAACCAGAAGACTAATTGAACACCCTGACCATTATATGAACGTATGTCCCAGGACTATAAGCTTGGGATGTCTGAATGTACTTGGAGTGAGACAACATACAGGACATGTCTAAAGCAGTAGGGAATGGCAGATGTGTAGTAGTGCAGTTTTCCCAACAGGAAAATGTATGTCTGCTGTGTTAGTGAAGTGTTGAGGCATGTGTTCGGGTAACTATGAACCATGGGTATACATATAAATGAAGCAGAACACCAATAGTGTAGTGGTTAGAGCATCCGACTATCGAGCAGACATTGCCAGTTCGACTGCAGCACATACCATTTATGACACGTAATCCGTATACGAGCATATCTTGCTAATTTTATGCTGTATAATGATATAATACCATTGAAATGTGAACTGGGGTGACGTATCACAGTAAGAATGCAGAAGGTTTTTGCGTGACGTGAATCAGCATTTAAATGGAAAACCGCAGCTGAAAAGTGTTGGACTCACCCTTTATCCAATGGCCCTTGTTCTGCCCAGCAACACAATAAACCACGTTGGCCAGGCCCGACGCCAGGACCCTACACATCACAATCAATGTTATTTACCACTAAGCCACGGCAGTTATACCTAAATTCGATGTTATCACAAACATAGCAGACAGCACAGTCATTCAACAGTATGATCAAATTAATTAAATCATATAGATGTGTATGCATGTGTACACACACACACACACACACACACACACACACATATATATATATATATATATATATATATATATATATATATATATATATATAAATATATATATATATACATGTATATAGGGTTACCACCTGTCCCACTTTGTGAGGGACAGTCCCTCTTTGGGCAGTTATACAATATTGTAAAATGGCAGGTGTCCTGAGATTTAATGACAAAATTATTTCCTACGTTTATGTAATAGTTGCATAAAACAGTTATTCTGTATCTGAAACACCTAAATGTTATAAGAAACAGAATAAGCAACTAAAATGCTACAAGAATAAGATATCATTTAGGCAAAAAAGTGAGTTTCTGTCCTTTGTACTGACTGTGAGTATGTTTCAGCCTGCAAAATCCGACGTTTGTAAAAAAAATGTACCACTTTGGGCATTTGAAAAGGTGGCAACCCTACATATATATATATATATATATATATATATATATATATATATATATATCTACAGAACGAACATGGGAACAAGAAAGCATTCATAATGAATGTGAAGGAAAACAGCAACAGAATACCCGTATTATCTAGTGCTGACATATCAAGCTGGCCAGAGATGGCCAAAATCCCTGCATCTCTAACCACAGGTAGGATGCTAACAATGGGAGTAACCTTGTCCACATGCTAAATCTGACTTTCAAATGGGTACAGGGCAGTCCCGATCCCCAATCGGACAAGCCTAAACCCGGATGACCACATGAACACCCTGACAATCAAACACACGTATGTGCCAGGACTATACGCTGTGGAGATCTGAATATACTTTGAATGAGTCAACATGCGGCACAGGTCCAGAGCAGTAGGGAATGGCACATGTGTAGTGGTGCAGTTTTCCCACAGGAAAATGGATGCCTGCTGTGTTAGTGAAGTGTTGAGGCATGTGTTCGGGTAACTATGAACCATGGCTATACATATAAATGAAGCAGAACACCAATAGTGTAGTGGTTAGAGCATCCACCTAATGAACAGGCATTCACGGTTCAAGTTCCACTATAGCACATATTTTCCTTGTGGAATGAATGTCATTCTGCTTTAAAGCCGACATTAAAACATGTAAAAGTGAACGTGAGTATCACATGAGGCTATAAACCAGATCCCTTCAATCAAAGTGGCACTGTCATAATGAATAAGGCACAAGTAAGCACAAATAAGTGGCAGTAAACATATGTAACACACAGTAAGCATATGTGAGTGCACCTGTACCGGCGTAAGCAGCGCCCATCATAGGAAATGCATATACGTATGTACAGATGTAATATATATATATATATATATATATATATATATATATATATATATATATATATATATATATATATATATATATATATATATATATATATATATATATATATATATATATATATATATATATATATATATATATATATATATATATATATATATATATATATACATACATACACATATGTAACACATGCATTCCATTTGTAGACATAAATAATAGGAATGTGCACATACAAACATCGACAGTGGATGGAATAATAGGCTGTGCAGAAGAGGGATGGGACGAAACTGCTAGAACGCAGAGGCATGTACAATGTCCAAAGTTAGTGCTGTGCTGACGATAATCCAAAGTGAGGGCTTCCCCACACATGGAATCCTTCCTGTGATCTGCCTGGTATGGCAACGACAAGTACTTAACCGGTTTAATTGTAAAAGAAATATGCTGAACACGTACATAACTAGGCTCCCATGTGTAACGTGTGTGATACCGCATAGTCATACATATTAATGAATTGTAGCGTCATGTTAACGGGAGTAAAGATGTAATAAAGTATAGAGTCTAATCCTGCCATAAACACTTGCGTGTCCCATGTGGGTCAGCCCAATAATAGCAAAAAGTATTCCTTTGGTCGCTCACGTCACCAATGTTCTTGGACTAAACGTATGAGAGGTTGGAGGATACATGGAGTGAGTAAACCAATCGGATGGCTCAATAAGAGTAGGGTGTGGCCAGTGTGTAGTGGTGTTGATACACTGTGAATCCGGCAGGAAAATGGATGACAACAGTGTTAGGGAGGCGTTGGGGGTGTGTTTGGGGAACCAGGAGCCATGGGTATATGGGTATATATGCATATGGAGTGGCACAGCAATAGTGCATTCGTTAGAGCAACCCCCTAATGAACAGACATTCTCATACTGAATCACACTGTATCACATTCCAATTACCATCGGTAATCTGTACGTGAACATATTGCAACATCTGACCACTGTATAACGTGCTAAATACCGATTACAAGATAACCTGAGTGAAGTGCTAGTGTCTTAATGAATAAGGCACTAGTATGCTGGTGAAGCATATCTAAACACCATTACGCATGTGTAAGTGCATATGTGCGGGGAATGTATTGGTTTACAGACACACAGATATATACATATATATATATATAAATATATATACATATACATATACACACACACACACACACACACACACACACACACACACACACACACACACACACACATATATATATATATATATATATATATATATATATATATATATATATATATATATATATATATATATATATATATATATATATGTGTGTGTGTGTGTGTGTATGTATGTGCGTAGATATATTGAGATATACAGCTATGGTAGCAAAAAGCATACAGGAATGACGTATGTTCACAGGCTATGGTAATGGAAGTGGGGAGCCCAGGCAAGACACATGACACAAGCAGCATGCCCCCCCCCCCCAGCCGGACACAGGAACTATACACGCAATCAATGTAAAGTGTCCACTGCTCCCCAGACCACAGGCAGGATACAACCGGGGGGGGACACAGTGTACCCATGGATTCTAATCATGGAACACATACTGGAGCGTCCCATGCGTGACACCCCAAGAATAGTCCAAACCATACCAATGTGATAGATCGTCCATTTTGTCCGCGGTGTATACAGACTCGGAATACAAGGGTGGGTAACCCTGATGACCCATGGGCTGAGACAAAGTTATTAAATGGGTCCCGTGAAGTGGAGAGTGGGCAGCATGTAGTGGTGTGTCCAGAACCAACCAGGTCCCAGAGCAAGGATGGGTGCTGTCGAGGAGGCGAGGGTGGGGAGAACTATGGGTAGCTACTTATGGGTCTAGGTGTGCAGGTGTTGGCTGATGTTGGCCAATATGGACAGCCCTAGGGATGCAAGCAAATGTGTTCATTGGGCAGAGGCGTCACCCAACAAGCAGCCGCACCCACTGCGAGACCCACTAAAGCAAAGTGTAATCTATATGGCATGGAACAGAATAACCAGATGTAGACGTATATAAGTAGAGCTATGTGTGTGTATATCTACCTGTAGCGAGATAGAGATATGCTTCTCCCTTGCCATAGTATGAATGTATACATACAGAGAAAGAATACAGATACATACCCACATATGAATCTATACATATTCTGACAACCATAGACCCATATGTCGTTAGATTTTATATATATATATATATGTTTACAATATATATATATATATATATATATATATATATATATATATATATATATATATATATGTATATATATAGACAGCAAGATGTGAATATACATGTATGCATACATATACAGATATATCTGTATATATCATATGTTCACAGGCCGGGCATATGTTGGTGGGAGGTCCAATAAACAAACGTGTACCCCCCCTCCCCCAGCTAGGCCTGTGAGACATGCAGACACGCAATAAAGGTAAATACACCACTGCTTCCCAGACCACCAGCAAACTACCAGTGGGAGAGATCTGCAAGGTCCACACTTGAAACATGGACATTGATGTCCCTTGTGAGACACCAAAAATTAGTGATTGGAGCCAGGCCCTGTCTGTAATGATTGATGTGACCAGGCTGTAGATGTACACAGACCAGTAGGTTGTGCAAGCCTGATAACACATGGGTTAACATAACGTATAACATGTGTCCCAACACGGTGAGAGTGGGCAGTGTGTAGTGGTGTGTTTATACCCCACCTGCGCCCACAGTAAGGATGAGTGCTGTAGAGGAGTGGCAGGTAGGGGAACTATGGATATGCGATTATGGGCCTAGGCGTGCAGGTGTTGGCTGGCAGAGCCGTATTAGGACCGACCTGTGGATGCAAGTAATATTCCGATGTGGGCATAGCAGATGCCCATACCTCCCAAACCCTAAGAGCACATCCACTGGATAGTCCATATACCATTGGGGGAACACATAGGGACCATACCATTGAACTGTCCCCTATTACCAGGAACATCCGTGATTATGACTCAGAATCTAACTCTGTCCCACCTAAACCCTCCTAGAACTAGTGATATTAGGATGAAAGGTGGTGGAATACATGTAATGAATAACGACAACATAGGAAAAAAGAAGTATCTTGAACCTCCCAAGGACTCAGCAGTCAAAATTGAAAGAAAAAAGTTTTTGGAAAATAAACTGCTGGATCTTCCACAAAATAAATATAAGTCAGGACTGGATTTCACAAACTTTTATTTGACAATAAAATGATGAGAGAAGATGAGCGCTTTCACGTGCCACCTGCACGCTTCTTCAGATCTAACATTATGAATTAATAGAATCCTCATATACAATGTTTAACACACATAATTAATCAATCAATCAATTAAAATCATTAACAAAAGAGTTACACATAATCATGACTATGCTTCTAATAAATCAAGCAGTTGTTGTGCAAAGTTGCTGTTAAAACTCTTATGAATATATATGAGCACATATAAACATCAACCTACATTTATATTGTGTCCTTCTTGAAATTAATTAGAATGTTAAACATAATGCTGCAATTAAAATCGCATCTAAATATGTAGTATGAACAAACTCATTGACCTACGTTTGTATTATAGCCATCAAAAATGCATAATGCATAATGAATGCCTATCATGCCCACAATAAGCTATAATAAAACTAGCGATGAATAGATACATATATATATATATATATACAAACAGTACATAAAAATATAGAAATGACGATGCTTATACCAATATGTCAAACCAATGTTAAAACCCATAGACATAAATTATGCAACATTCTATAGAGAAAAACGAACTAAATGACCCTAACAATACAATGAGTGTGTATAAAAAGCCTTTATGATGTGACATAAAATAAACGCCAATAAATTTATTAACTTGTATATATTTGTGAATATATAATATATATGAATATTATTGTGATAAATGTGTTTTGTTTTATTTAAAACCTAAATATGTAACTATGTATTATTTCATTTAATAAATAAATAAATAAATAAATAAATAAAAAACACACGACCAAAAAAGCCCAAATAACTTAACAGTGTGACAAGTAAAGGACTCATTATACTCTACCTATCATCTCTGGCCTCTAACACCGGTCTCAGGGAGATATAATGGTTCAAACCTGGTGGAAAATGTGCCCCTGTCCTGAAAATCCATTCTAATTCCAATCTAGCCAGATAATTCATATTGTCTCCTTGTCTTACACTAGGTGTAACGACTTGCAATACTCTAAAACTGAAGCTATGCTCTGTGTATAAATTTACATGTCTAGCTAAAGCATTCAGCTCATTCTTTTTTCTAATGTCATAGATGTGATTATAGATTCTATCTTTAAATCTTCTTTTTGTTAAACCTATATAGAACACATCACATTGTTTGCAAGTAGCCAGATAAATCAAATTCATAGTGTTACAATCAGCATATCCTCTGGGCTCGAACTTGAAAAACCCTGATGGATGTTCATATGTTTGTATATCTGTAATATACTGACGCATATTACATTTACCACAGGGAAAGCTCCCTTTCTTAGAATGAGTCATCTGCAAAACATGTCTAGTATTATTGTCATCATAATTAAAAATTAATTTGAGATTGTCACAATTCTTAAAGGCAAAATAAGGTTTATCACCCACTATATTTCTAATATGATCATCCATTGTTAAAACATTCCAATGTTTGACAATGATTTTTTTAAATTCAACAATATCATTTGTATATTTCATCGTATATCTTAACTTGTTGTCACTAGTTGAATGTTGTACTAAATATGGAGCATTCCTATAATGTCTATGAGAATAGCTATTTCCATCTGCACCCTTAACAGTGGAATTACTTATTCCTAGGGTTATGTTCTTAATATACCTCACCAAATTGGAGTCATAACCCCTATTAAGAAATAAGTCCTCCAAACAATCTGCTTCCTTTAATAGAGTATCTTTATCTCTACATAATCTTGTCAACCTGATATATTGGCTTTTAATGATACCTGAAAAAATGTACCTCGGATGCATGCTGCTGTAACTTAATATAGTGTTCTTCCAGCAGGGCTTCCTGTATAGGGAGGAGACTAACTTCTTTTCATGATTGAATGTAAGACTAACATCTAAAAAATTTATAGTATCTTTTGAGTATTCAGCTGTGAATCTCAAAAATTCTGTGGTGGACTCAAGATAATTAAGAAATACTTGAAATTCTAGCCTTGTGCCTTCCCATACAATGATGACATCATCTACAAACCTCCTGTACAGTTTAATTCTATTGGACCATGTACTATTGAATAAATATTGTTTCTCCCAAAAATACACTACTAAATTTGTGTAAGTATTAGCACATGGGGTGCCCATAGTGACACCCCATGTCTGTAGGTAGTGTTTCTTATTAAATAGGAAGACATTATTTTGTAGCACCAAGTCTAAAAGTTGACAGACAAGAATTTGTCTGTTAACAGTGAAGTTTGTCTCATTCACCATCAGTTCTCTAATGGCCTGTATGCCGTAATCATTCGGTATGCAGGTAAAGAGGTTTTTGACGTCAAGTGTAATTAACAAAAAATTCTCTTGTTGAGACCAATCATGCTGTATCTGTTCAATATCATTAAGTAACTGATATGTATCTTTGAGTATAATTGATATATTATCCACTACTGGTCTTAACGTTTTCTCTAAGAAAATTGAGATGGTTGAGGTAGCCCATCCCTTACCAGAAACAATCGGACGCATAGGAATTGGGAACATATTCTTATGGATCTTAGGCAGACCTTTTAAACATGGAATCAATGGGTTCTCTATATGAAAAAACTCATAAGTTTCAAAACTAATCTGCCTACACATCAACATATCATAAAGTGTGTCATGAATGTTTCTCAATATATTTTCAACATCACTTGCATCAACTGTTTTATATGTACTTGCATCTTCTAATAGCAGTTCCATATTGCTGATGTAATCACAGGTGTCAAACAAAACAACCCCCCTCCCTTGTCAGCTGTCTTAACTACTAAATTATCATTCATACGTAATGTTTTTAATGAAACAAACTCAACGTTAGTCAAGTTATAGAATCTATTCTTATTATTATTGATGGAATAATGTTTGTAAAAATCTCTTTCACAAAGTTTAGTAAAACACTCAACAGCTGAAGGTATCGTGGGTGTAAAAGTGCTTTTGCGCTTAAACATTCTAAAGGACACATAATTTTTATGTGAATTATCACAATCCTTAAAATATAATTTCAGCGCTACCATGCGTCCAAATAACCTTAAGTCAACAAAAGTCTCATTTAACTTGCTTGGTTGTGATGGAATAAAGCTCAAGCCTTTGTTGAAAAGAGAAATGTCTGAATCAGATAAAACAAAACTAGAATGATTATATACCAAACAATTCAGTCCCAAGCCGTTTTATTCTGGCCATACCTTTCCTGCGAGTATTTCCTTTTCTTCGGGCCCCTGCTGTGAGAGCGTCCCCTCGCAAATCTGGATTGCTTGATCGGAAATGGAAAAAACTGTTTCTCATTCATTCTATTGTTAGTGTCAATTTTCGGAACTGCTCCAAGTCCCAGACCATCATTAGATTTGTGAAGAGCAAGTTGGTTTGGTGGTGGAGTGCTCACAGAAGTTGCATCAATTGCGTCAGTTACCAATGTGGCAACCGAATCAGTATGGAAATGTTGGTGGTTATGACCATGGGCTCCCTCTGGAGGAGTCGTGGAGAGAGGTGCAGCAACTGAGGAGTGTAACTGCACAGATTCTGCATGTGATGTATTAACGGCCTCTCTATTTGGAGTGATGGATTCTCTCACAGTTCTGGGCCAAACAAAAATGTGACCAGATGTGAAATCATTATGGTCCCTTAGAAGTTTGCATTGTTTCACTAGTTGAAGCTTATCACTATAAATACGAATCTGTGTTAACATGTTATTCAACCTCCTTGTACAAAAATCTGTTTTGAACCTATCACAAATATCTTTGTGCAGTAACTCGACATGCTTCTGCATCTCAAGTTCTAGAGGAGCGAAATGCTCCAGTATCAGATTAACGTACTGAAATCCTAGTTCTATATTCAAGTCCTGCCATTTCTTGAGTAGGGTGGGATGTTGTTCCCAATAAGTTGGCATGCATAAAACACGCATTCCCCTCGACACAACTCTGAAATGAAGACAAGCTTCTAGGTGCTTTCTTTGCCAGGAATAACTTTGTAACTTATAAAGGTCATTCTACAATTCCCTTATTAAATTGTTAAATTCAATAGTATTGCCACTGTTATTATTTGTGGTTCTGACGCTTACTGGTTCAGAAAAATTCAGAGCCAATAAAGGGTTATCGTCCTGATGAATGAATTCATCCAATTTTATGCCGTTGTCCCTCGTCTCTGGATTGTAGTCTAGTTCTAGGTTTACCGGTTCCATCATGTGGAGGTCACGATACTAAAGCGAAACGTGAATAGGAAAAAAGAAGTATCTTGAACCTCCCAAGGACTCAGCAGTCAAAATTGAAAGAAAAAAGTTTTTGGAAAATAAACTGCTGGATCCTCCACGAAACAAATATGTCAGGACTGGATTTCACGAACTTTTATTTGTCAATAAAATGATGAGAGAAGATGAGCGCTTTCACGTGCCACCTGCACGCTTCTTTAGATCTAACATTATGAATTAATAGAATCCTTATATACAATGTTTAACACACATAATTAATCAATCAATCATTTAAAATCATTAACAAAAGAGTTACACATAATCATGACTACGCTTCTAATAAATCAAGCAGTTGTTGTGCAAAGTTGCTGTTAAAACTCTTATGAATATATATGAGCGCATATAAACATCAGCCTACATTTATATTGTGTCCTTCTTGAAATTAATTAGAATGTTAAACATAATGCTGCAATTAAAATCGCATCTAAATATGTAGTATGAACAAACTCATTGACCTACGTTTGTATTATAGCCATCAAAAATGCATAATGCATAATGAATGCCTATCATGCCCACAATAAGCTATAATAAAACTAATGATCAATAGATACATATATATATATATATAAAAACAGTACATAAAAATATAGAAATATAGAAATATATAGGTATCAGATGAAGCAATATTGATTTATTGTGAAAGCGCTTACCATACTGTTGTCAAGTATTGGAATAAAACCGTTTGGTTTTTTATCTAACTGCATCTTTTATTTGATTGTGTTTCCTTCATTTGGGATTTTTCTGCATATCTACAAGGTGACGTTCACTTTTGGGTATTTGGTGTTTACACTATGGTGTTGCAGTTTAAACCCACATATGGCTTAGTGATAGATAACAGCATACAGGATTACCTACAACAGTATGCATAGATATTGCCATCAACCCAACACAACAGATGGTATACATTTGCAGAGGGAGCACAACACATGCATATATACTGCATGCCATCTGTACAATGTGTAGTAGATGTGCAACCACAGCTATGAACAGTTGCCCATTATTGGCTTGTCACTGGGAACCCCAGACAGTGTCTGTCATACCACTGTTTCATGTGACATATGTCCAGTCAGGGATGCGATAGCAGTAACACATCCCTATCATCATGTACTGTCTGCAATCCTCACACTATGCTCCTGCTGTGCACAGATGTGTGTTCAGTGTGTAACACAGGAAACAAATGGTTCCACACACTGACCAGTTCACAGATGGCCCTACAGATGGGGGTCCCTCATGAACAAAGTACTGTCATGTCTGTATTTAAACATTCAGAATAGCCATTACCACACACAACATGTTAAACAGGCAGTAGTCTCAATGCAGCATAGCTACACTTACATGCTGTAGTCATGTGTGGCACATCACCCTCCTGTCTTTAGGCTATTTCCCACTGTGTATGATGTTTGAGGTACATCCAGATATCATCTGTGATGCCATTTCAGAACACTACATCCAGGTACCACTCACAGCGACTGTCATGGCCAAATACCAACATGTTTTTCCTAGATAGTGTACTGTGTTTATCATGCGAATGGCTATGGGAACACCATCACAGCTGTTCCACATGCAATCAGCTAGATGAGGACTGCAATAGGTGCAGAGGCCATCACCTGATCATGTCCATCACTTACAATACCCATGCTGCTGCTGAGCAAGTGTACAACTCCACATCCACCAGAGAGTGTGTGGGTGGGACAGGCAAAGTACACCAGAGAGGGCTTGAAGACTTAACCGTAAGCATCATCTGCCACACACGTAACAGTACAGCTGTCAAACCCCTGACTGACTAGTCATTACTATTACATGTGCATGATGTTACTACATGTGCCACAAAGGCAACATGTTGCTGTGCTGTAAGAACATATATGTATGTAGGTGAGTGTCATCTGCAACAGAGATATAGTAGACATACATTAGGTGTGACACACATGGCTGTCCACATCAACAGATGCCATTGTCACCACAACCACACTCTCTAATGGACTTGCATTAACACTCTTTGCCAGGGCCACAAATACACAACCTAACTACTTAGTTTGCCACACTGCAGTAATGCACAGGTCTACATGCACCACAGGGGATATCTGGAGGTTCTATGGGCTAGGGCATGTGAAAGTGTTTGACATCTGTTGGTATGCCAACAACGGTTATACTGGGAGTGACTGTGGTTGGGAGTATCATAACCCACATGCAGACACAAGGTGCCAGTACTGACATGCATGTATGCATTGCTTCATGGGTGTTTAGTGGTTGGCTGTGCAAGATGGCTGTACAAGGCTGGGTGAAGGGTAATCCTTGGCACCACATCACCTGACAAGGTTGTGCAGTGCGGTAAAGGGGTGTAGTGTCTGCAATGTCCCACATAGATGGTTACTGCATGATCTGCTCTGACATCCTGGTTACCAATGTGCATGGTCATAGCTTTGCAATGCTTGCCATGTCTGTGTTTGATAGTCCTTCACATGGACATTGCCTGGGATGTGCATGTCCCACAATACTGTACAGTGACATGTACAGATGTATCTGGTTTGGCAGGCACATGTTTTGTAAACAGACTGTTATCCCCCCGATATGCCAATACAGGCCTGGTGTGGCGAAACCTGCTTATAGTGAGCAGGTCAACCCTGAACCTGCATTGATAGTATGATACAGGTATTCCCTGGTGTCAGTAGCATTGGTCCATACAGGGCACATGTGTATGGCATTGTATGGCCTCTGTGGATCACATTTGATGGCACCACATATGTTGCAGGCATCCAGTGGGGAACATAGTAAAGGCACAATGTCCACAAATATGTGCCTATTGTACTGCTGTACAGGGTGCCATGTCCTCTGCAGCCCACTGCATTCACACCATGCCTACTATCTGTCATCAATGTGCTTGGTACTAGCAACATAGCGGGATATCCTAGGTAAGTGTGTTTGTGCATGGCACATGGGTGCAGGACATATACTGGGTACTAGTAGGGTTGCATACTTTGTTCACCAGGCCTTTTGCCAGATGTATGGGTATGGCTTGCCAACACAGTCCCATGGCTGACTGACAGCTGTACTCCTTGTGAGATGGCCAATGTGTCATAAGATGGACAACATATAGGAAAACTACAAAATCCACTCCCCAACATGTCCAGTGGTTAGACACTCACAGCCATCTCTACACAGGCTCTGACAGACAAACACACACACTTGCCATGTCTTGTATATGAACCCCTACCTACTGTATCACACTGCAACAATATGCTTTTAGTGCACATGCTACAGGGAATACTGGGTTACAGCACACCTACAGATGTATACCTAGGTGGGTGACAACAGCAGGATTGACAAAGGTGGTCATGTGATTTGTACAGAGAGTGCATACTCTACAAAGCACTGTACTTGTCTCATGCAGGCACACACACACACACACACACACACACACACACACACACACACACACACACACACACACACACACACACACACACACACACACACTTGGCTAGTCTGGGATTAGAACACCAACCTAACTACTTTATCACACTACAGCATTACGCAGTTACAGAATGTGCTACCGACATTACTAGGCCACAGCACTCCCAGAGGTGTATTTCTAGGTGGGTGACATCATCAGCTTTGCCAAAGGTGGGTATAGGAATTGTATGGAGTGTGAGCAGTCTAAAAGTATTATTCATTCCTCAGGCAGACGGAGACAAACACACACACACACACACACACACACACACACACACACACACACACACACACACACACACACACAAACACGCATGCACACACGCCAGTGATGGGAACAGAACACCTGCCTATCTACAGATCACTATTACAATACTGCATAGTTATGAGTCGCGCCACACAGACTACACATTTCAAGGCTGTCATTATGACCTTCTAGGAATGTGGACATCAACAGGGATGCTGGCAGTTAAGATGTACATACCTGTAAACCTGTTTGCTTAAAATAGGAATCCATCCTGACCTGGAGTATGCCCATCTGTGGAATGGACGACTACTATCACTATACAGGGTTACAATGGCCATGCCCATACACATAGAGGCACATAACCGACACAAGGTGTCACTGGGCATGCTCACACACTTAGTAGCACAGGGCTGTTCGGAATGCACTATGTGTCCATCTACACAAGGTTATACTGGGCATGCTCATACACTTAGTAGCACAAGGCTGTCTGGGATGCACTCTGATTCTAAACCTAACCTGACTTAACAGTAAAAGTAATCACCTGTACAACCCTCTTCTACCTCTACCACCTCTGCTCTCTTTCACTTCTCTTTCCCACTCTTTCCCAGTTGCCTTTTCATCCATAAACTTCAAATATCTTCTAACCTATGAACATACTCCCATTCCTCAGCTAACTTCATTAGCTAAAATTATAATCTGCAATGACTTATTCCTGTACTTTAGCTTAAAATTATTTTCTGCACCCTCAACTTCTTCAATAAATCCCCTGTTCCTACTCTATATCATACCTTCAGAAATACTTGACACCTTGAAACCATCTAACTTATGATGTTCTCTGACTCTTAATCATTTTTGATTTGTGTTTCTGTTTACTTTAACTGTAACTGTGAACACTCTGTGTAACACAATTTTATTTAATTGTACTCTTCTTTATTTAATTTGGATTTTTATGTGAACAACTGGGTATATCTGCATATATATTTTTACATCACTTAATTTTGATTTTTATGTGAATCACTGTGTATAATCACTATGTAATGCGGATTTTTATGTGAATACATGTGTATAATCACTATGTAATGTAGAGTTTTATGTGAATAACTGTGTATAATCTCTATGTAATGCAGAGCTTTTCTCCCTGGGCCTCCACTGAAAATGGGCTCCCTGAGCCCAGTGGACCTCCCTGGTCATCAAACTGAAATAAATAAATAAATAAACAAATAAATAGACAAACAAACAAACAAACAAATAAATAAATAAATACGGAAGGCCACAGTGGCCATGCTATTACAGTTAGACGTAAAGAACACATTGTGATGGACTCTAGTGTTAGTAATTGTCATTGTTAGCAGGAACGCTGCCCTACATATATCTGACACCGGTCTTATACACATCTTCTGCTGTCCGTCACCTTAGATGTACCATTCTATACCAAGCACAATACTATCACTCGCAGTGTTGTCTTTCTAGGAGTGGCAACTGCTTGACCAACACAATGGGCCAATGTCCTGTTGTAATTACGAGGTTGTCCAGTGTTTGTCATTCTGGCCTTTATCACATATCACATGCACCCATGATTCAAGGGAGTGGGGATAATACCTAAGTCGCATTTGCCCATATAGTGCCATTCCAGGGCAAATGTCCTAAACACAGGATAACACCCTGACACCTAGGGGTCACCTGCATTGTATGCTTATGCTAACCAGTGCTAGATGTGTAGTGTCTGTAATCACAGCTGCTCAGTGTATATCCAACAATGGGGAGTACTGACATCTGTGCAGTGAGGAACACTTGGCTGAAGGCTCTGTAGTGCACAATAGCACTTCCACCGTATACCCCAGAACTAGACATGTGGGCCATAACACAGGTATGGACCGCTCCAGGTGGTGGTGTCCCCACTTACATAAAGGACACTCACATGTACTGACCGGTACTCCCACAAAAGGCATCACAGATGAGTCAGGTGCAGGACACAGTGTCAAATGCTGCATTCTAGGATGTAACCCTCAGACACCACCATGCCCTCGGACCACCAACACACATTCATGCATGTGGTAGGACATATAATAGTACACCACCATGTGACCCTTGACCAGTGGACTGTACTAAGCTCTACATCAACTGTGCAGAGTACCCATGTACTGACACAGTTGCATCATGTGTTATGCAATGCAATGATACCACTGTCTGTAACCAGGTCAACTGTATACATACCAGGGGCCCTTGGTTATTTACAGCATTAACAGATGACTGTACACCAGTAAACACCCTCATGTTTGGATATGACATACATGTACCTGCCCTGGATATGTACATGCCGCACACATACAACATAAATGTAAATAGCATAGTTGTTGTTGTCCTTTGCGCAGACAGGTGGCTACAGCCATTACACACATGCACATGGAATGTAGGTCCATGGCTGCTGAATGCTAACAGTACATAAGGTGTGATATCAATGTTGACAGAGGTAACATTCCTTCTGTACTGGTCACCCATTACACCTATCATATCATACAACAGTTCATGTGTCATGTATGTCATTACACATGTCCACCAATTGCAATGCCTACAAAAATGCCCAAATGATAGGATTGTAGGACCTACACACATGTACATGTAGTGGTGTGCATTCAGATACCATGCATGTGCAGTTGCTGATGTATGCAGGTGACGTGTGCCTTGGTACATCATGCAGTTGCAATGCAGCCTCAACATTGCCAACTGTATATGGTGATATGATGAAAGTATGGAAAGATGTACCTCAGGCATGGAAAAATGTGTGGACATAACTAAGTAGTGGGGCATCTTTGCAGATGGATGTCTGCTGAGGCCAGCTGACAGATGTGTCACAAGCGGTCCTACAATAACCTGTGTAACCGGTAAGTAATAGTTTTGTTAATTGAAGGGCAACACACACAACATAGACAGCGATCAGGGTGACACCGAAGGTAAATCACTTGACACCTGTAACAGTTAAGACCTCCCGTGTGCATATATCAGCACAGTTGCCAAAGGAAGCATCAGTACACTTTGTAACACATGCAATACTGCTGTAAGTCTGTCATACATATCATGAGATAGGCAGGTGTTTGATTCACAATACTGGCATGTGTGGTTGCGTGTGTTTCCATATATGTCATGTATGGTGGGGAATACATCTCAATTGTTACTCACTCTCCTGTACACTGTTGTAGACATCTGTACAGACTGCAGTGTAGAAAGCAGGACATAGGCAGGGGTGTGTATCTCACACGTGAGATATCTGTATGTGCATGACATAGGTGTATTCAATAGTGGATGCCACAGTGTGTGCATATGTGTGTGTGTGTGTGTGTGTGTGTGTGTGTGTGTGTGTGTGTGTGTGTGTGTGTGTGTGTGTGTTTGTGTGTGTATATGTATGGCTGTCTGGTACCTGGAGTGAGGATGTATGTTACCATAGTGAACTGATAAGACCCCTCCCCCCATCCAAGCAATGCAATCTACTATCCATGTTGATGTCCCAGATCGTGGGCTATACTGACTACCTGTACATGTGTATTCTTTGTGGCTCATCATGTAGGTGTACAGTACTGTAATGATGATTTGCACATAGGCAGGGGTCCTCACCTCAACAGTAGCAAATGTGTGTGTGTGAGTGTGTGTTACTGTGTCAGTGAATCCGTGAGTGTGTGGATGTGTTACTGTGTCATTGAATACATGTGTGTCAATACCTGAGTGTGTGGGTGCAGTTGTGTGTTCCCATCCTGTCATGGGAACATGTATTACTGCTTCCAAATGAGGCATCACACTTCGCACTGGCCTCTAACCTTGTCATCAGCTAGACCACTCTCTTACCTTACCAGTCCATGTAACTGTACCTATGATGTCACCCAATATGGATATCATGTCTGTAGCCACAGTAGCATAATACACAGCTATCATGCTCTTGGATCAGTAGACGTGTTTGGAACGTGGGGCAATCTAACTGTGATGTGGAAGCTACAAGGTGCATGCTGGTATTTTCGTACATACCTGTGAATTGTCCACATTTACATATGGGACACTAACTGCAAACAGTGACATCCACTGACACATGCAATTAGACCTGAAGGAGGAAAGCAGAACATCATGACCAACATGCAGTTACTGTTGTTACACAAGACACATACTGTTAACAGTACAAAATGCATTGTACACCTGCAATACATGGTATGTCTGCTGCCTGTCAACAGTACACAACAATTGTAATCTACACTTATCTTCCTGGTCTGTTCACCCCGTGCATCAGACTATATGAGCATGTCCCTGCACCGATGGTGAGGATGACAGGGATGTGGCACAGGCATCATCATATACACAGGGTGATAATGTTTGCCAGAGGCTTAGGCTGCACCATTGGATGACATCATGTGTGTGGGTTAGGGTCTTTGATCTAATTGGGTGTGTGTGGTTGTTATGCATGTGTATGTTGCGGTGCCCTACATATGTTTCTGGTGTGTGCGTGTATGTATGCACACAGTTCTGGCATGTGTCTGGCCTACACAGGAGTATTATTGACATCTGTGGACTGTACAGGCCAGATTTTACAGTTCACGGTGTCTGGCCAGGGCCACGTGACCTGTGCCTGACAGGGGTTGCACGGGCACTACCAGGCAGAGGTGCAGATTGGGTACTGTCTGATGACACATGTCCACTGGAACCATGTCCCTGTTGGGACCATCCAGGGCCACGTGCACATGGCCTGCTGTGTCGTGGTGTGGACAACACAGCACCAGCTGCACTGCTGCTGCTACCACCACTATGGGAGCGGGCATGTGAGGTAGCTCATTCACGTAGACATTAAACAGGTGATGTAGCAGACCTACGTCCATGTGCCTGATGCCTCACTCCTACCAGATGTTCCAACACAGACAGCTCATGCTCGTAGATTTTCAAGCCATGGTCAAGGACTCCAACCATGTCACCCAATCATCTATCCAAAGCTTCAGCAATCTGCTGTTGAGCATTTACCATTGCCTGGATGTTGTTGTTTAAAGAACGGACAGCAGCCCTCTGAAGCCTCTGCTCTTTTCTGTTGTGCTGTTCAGCATGTGCCTGTGCCTCCATTATGACTGAAACATGCATCTGGTGACACCAGCTGCTGCGCTCTGTCTTGCAGGGGCATGTTGGCCAGAGGTCCTCCTATGAGCAGCACTGGCCACGTGCCTGTATGGGGCATCACCAGTCAGTTGGCTGACACCATGGTGTGCAGGCACATCTTCCATAGCCCCCAAACTTTCCTGTTCCAAGCTACCACATGCCGACTGTCCTTCCTCTATAGCCACTGGTGATGGGGTATGTGTAGGCATGAGAACTCTGTGCGGGGATGAGGGGGATATAGGTGGAATGGCAACCAATGGCACAGATTCAGCCCCTGACAACCCTGCCTGTGCCTCAATCATACGTTCATCATCACTGCTAGAGTCTGTGGGGACACTAACATCAGATGGACCACAGGAGGGGAATGCACCTACATCACCTGTGAGGGGCAGACAAGAAATGTACATTACAGTCTATACAATAGATACACACACACAGACACACACACAGACACATGCTATGGCACCCAACATGCATGTGATATGACAGAAGGCATGCAACATGCATGTGATACGGCAGATGGCATGCAGCTCAGACAATAATAGTAGTAGCTATCATACATCCCTGGGTTGCACACAACAGCATGCATGTGTCATAACAGAAGTCATCCAAATTATACAAGCATAGTAGTAGTTAGCATACATCCCTGTGTTACACCATGTAGACCAGCACAGGTTAACAGTACACCTGCCTGATGTGTGGCATATGACCTTGACAATCACATGTAGTATGACATGTGATCTGCTGTTGTGTGCAATGACATGCATACATGTTTAACACAATGATGTCCTGTCAAATATACAGTGGGGTAATGGTGTCCCAATGCAGTGTTGTCTGTCCGCCCTACAGATATACTGCACATTTAGCTGATGTGCATGGCTATTGCAGGGAATCATGAGGCATCTCTATTGCTATACAGTGTGAGTTACAGATACAGTTCATAGCCATGACTGTGTTCAGATACAATACATATATACTGTGGAATATGACCCACATCACTGAGGTGTATACACACTAAACCATGATGTGGAATGTGTGACACAGGTCACTGAAGGGTATACGGATGACACCCCTACACATCTGCAACCATATTGCTGCTGCCTGGCAGCTATGGCCAGACATGGCAAACTTGTTGGTACACCATGTCCCACATAACATCTGTGTACCACACACACACACACACACACACACACACACACACACACACACACACACACACACACAAGGAGCAAGGATGACATTGATGTCTGACACCAGCAAGGGAAATGTAAGGTATCTGTGGGCTGATGTGGATAGTGTACAGGTGACTGCTGTCATGTCGTAACACACAAATACAGTTCATGCATCTTATGTGGTGGACTGATGTCACGCCTACGCAAGATGTGCACAGACCTGTAGGATGTCTAGTGTTCCACATCTGCAATATAACCATTACACAAAGGCCATAGTTGGACCATGTGGAGCCAATGTATGACAGGGTGTACACACAAGCACATCACGTCTACTGTGTGTGTTGCTTCATGTCTCTGGCCATCCTCCATGGCCATGTGTGTACATGTGTTGGCCAAATGATTATGAAGGGCATCTATTTCACATGTCTGTGTTGTCCCATATGACATACACCCATAGATGTCATATGCTCCACTGACGAAAGGGTTATGCAGACAAAGGGTGGTATGTTTGGTATGTGGGATATGTTTTTCAGGATAGTTAGGCAGTGTTGCAGCCAGCCCACTAGATGTCATGGACATGTCAGATAGCACATCACATTGTGTGACATTCATAGCCTGTGTAGTACTGTTTGTATTCCCCACATGTGTAGTTTTGATCTGTAGTACATGTCCCTACAGTGAACAGCACCTCCACCATTGTATGCACAGCTGTCCACACATCTGGCAATGACAGTTTGTGAGGTTTCATGTCAGTGTTTCACATAGTTTGCAAGTATTGCACATGGGTAGCCATTGTGATGCATTGCAGGTTCGACCTGTATATTGTGACAGGACCATATATTATGTGTACATGTGGTAAATGGCTACATGGCAGATATATCTGTGCATTAAGATGCCTGATAAATAATAACAGTCTCACCTGCAACAAGCTGCTGTCACAGCGGAACACCAGAGGTACCTAAGTAGGAGTAACACAGCAGTATGATCATTATCCATGCCTGTATAATAGCTACAGGGTGCAATGTGCATGCTAATGCATACACCAGTACAATGGACTATACTATGGAGTATGCACATGTGTGCATACACAGAGTAGCATACTATAGTATGCGGCATGTGTGTATACATGCCTTGCATATGATGTTACATTATATATTGTACAGTGACACATGTAACTATATGGAATATAGTTGTTATAGGTGCAGTAGTGACTTACCAGGCAACTCCAGGCTCGATGGTTGAAAGACACCCACCTCCATGATATTGGCTAAGGATTGTGGATGTTGTTTTGCAGGTGTCCTCAGGTTGGCCAGTAGCTCCTCGGTACGTGTGAGTGGGGGCTGGGTTGGTGGCCCACTACCTGTTTCATCTTGTTCCCTGGCGATTGCATTTGCACACTGTTTTGCCCATCTAATGAGGTCTGTACAGTGTCTGCGCACCTGCTGGTATGTGCGGTTGTGGCCACCTACATCATTAACCCTCCTTCGAAGTTCCTTCCACAGGGCATCCCACTGCTGTGCATCCTGTGGCACATGGCTGAATAGGACATCATGATTTTCATGTAGGTATGGGATGATGGCCTTATCCTCCAAGCAGGTATAATGTGGTAGCCTTGCACGTGGCATACCTGGAAGACATAATGATGGAGACAGGTTGCAGTAACTCACAGAGACATACAGAGCTGCAGCTGAACATACATGTGTATCACATTTATTATGATTAAATAGTTGTCTTTGCAAATTGACATGACACTGACACCACTGACATGTTTGTGTCACACACATTTGACACTCAGTGGTGATTGGATATTATCACCATATATGTGTGTGTGTCACCTGATTACATTGCTCATACTCCATGTGGATGCTGTCTTGATGTGGGCATGTCTGTTTGCCTGTACTGGTGTTTTTACCTATCAGCACATGGCTGGATGTGTCCACATTAATGCAGTCAACCTTGATGCTGTGTATATGTCACATATAAAGACTTAAACTGCCTTAACGGACATGACCTGTTACCCTGCAGACTTGCTCATGGAAGGTTTTACATGTATGTGTTTTGCCATATACATCTACACTGCACTGTATTCAACATCCTGCCATGTATCACCTGTGTTGCACATGTGATGCACATAGGACACTGGCTAGCCAGATGGTAATTGCAGGGATGGATATCAACTATAACATGTACAGTCAAAGTCAACCAGTAGGCTATATGCCCTGGGCCATGTATGAATCTAGGATGAAAGGTTACCTAGCTGTAGATGACAGGCGGGTTTCTGGGGTCAGGTTGAGCAGTGCCATATAACTGATCCACAGGGTTAATGATACATTTACCATGCAGTCATCACACCATGTCTGAGAGGGGGCAATGTGCAGCTTTGCTGGACAGGAATGCATAGTATGGCAGGACTATGTAAAGTGTATGGGATAAGGATCTGTCCAGCATGTGTTGATCCTAGTACTAGGAAGGTGGATGTCCATGAAGTATGTGTTTGAGATCAGGATGTGTACTTGTAGCATGTCCAACATCACTGGGTTGGACATGGCTTTATTTAGGGTAGGCATCATGCTACATAGTGGAGATGGAGATTGGGAAGGCTGGTGTAGGCCATCTGAACTTGGCCAATACCCCTTAAAGGAAATATGTGATCTGATATGGGTCACTTGAGTGTTGAGTATGGCTGGACAATGATCTCTATATTCATGGATGGCACCCTGTCATGATTAGGGTTGCTACATATGACTACCTGACAGGTGTGGTGACGTAACTATCACAGGAAAGACAACTGCCCAGCTGCATCCCTTACACGCAGTCTCCATTATGTTGACCGCTGCCTATGTAGTAGTTCATGGGTACAGGGTTATTAACATAGGGGTGACAATGCAATTATGTAGCTGTCAGATTGTGCTCATATGTCACACACCTCACCCACAGAGCCCCTTCTGTATGTTGTCCATAACACTCTGAGTCAGCTATTGCTCCTAGGTCATAGTCATTCGCATACGTCAATAGGCAGATGCCTTTTGATAGTCTGTGTGGTATAGACTACAATGAGGGGGAGTACAATGAATTAACCCTGTCTTACTGTAGCTGGCACTGGTGTGATGTGCATGTATTATTCAGACACCTTCTGTAGTGTTGGTTCTGCCAGCAGTCCCATTGCAAAACACTCCTGTAACATAGGAATGTACATCTAGTATACTGAGTGTAGGTGGAACACAGTATTGGTGATGATGTCCTATGACCTGGCAAGGTTATGATATGCAGTGTGAAATCAACCTTACTGTCACCTACATCTGTACTGCTGACATCAAATAAGTTGATCAAGGTTCATGACCTTTCAGACCAGACTCAGCAGGGTAGTAGTACAATACTTCCCATTATCAGTGGTGTCTCCCCCTTTGTGGGTTGTGATACCTGTTGGTGTGCACCATTCAGTGTGTACACAGCCTGACATGAAGCTATGTTTTACATGATGTGTATGTGGAGAGCAACTTGTTTTGTCATATGTGTATGATACAGCCTGGGATGTGGACAGGTCCCATGCAGCCTGAGTGCAGCTTGTACCTGCATATTTGTGGTTACAGGGACTCTGTAGTGTACATGGATATATGATTGTGTACCTGTTGGGGGGGCAGTGTGTTTATGTTATCCAAGACCCAATCTGGATTGCTTATTCATGCTCAGCACTTGTTTAGAACTTGTAAACACTACGTAAGCTACTAATTACTATAGCACTCAACCTTCCTCATTACCTAGAGGTAAACAATTTTTGTACGCACTTTTCTCACTTGCTTAGAGTAAAACAGCTCTTTCCTTTCCAGTAACTTTCCTTACTTATCTAGGGGAAAATAGTTTTATATTCAGGCATGTCCATGGGTCAGCTCCCAGTGTTCTCTCATGTCTATCTGATGAATCTGGACATCTTGAGGCAATGTAGAAATTGCCTCATGTACACAGACAATCCTCTCTGCCTACCACCCAAAACTACAACTTGTGAGAGATGCACTTATTTAGACAAACTGGAGGTAAAGCTCTTTCCAACCAAGACTGACCCTGACAGTCATGTAGAGAAGGTAAACATTTGCACCACACCACACTCATCACATAGTCTCACTAAATCTACACTACCATAATCCACACATAGTGACACAAAAATATTCATGAAGGCTCTCAATAATAATCTGTCTAAGCAACAGAGACCTCCAAAGCAGAAATGCAAGCAGCCTCCATCCCCCAACACAACCACAATGACACATAGACTACAGACTCAGTGTGCCACTCAACCACAGCCAATAAGGCAAATCAGCATACCCAACACACTAGTTATAGGTGACTCTATAGTCAGGCACACTGATGTCCCACTCACCAGGCTAAACAAGAAGGTTACTGTCAGCTGCCTGTCGGGTACCAGGATCCGCCACATAACCTATGCACTCAGGTCACTCCACAACAAGTACAAATATGACTCTGTCATTGTCCATGTTGGTGTGAATGACCTGAGATGTACCTCCCTGGACTACATGAAAAGAGACATGGAAGAGCTCTCCGATCTTGTAGCCCAGGCAGGTATGACCCCTGGCCCTGAGTAGCATTCTGCCATTGCCCAGAATGATACCACAGTACCAGGACAAAATTATTGACTTCAACAATTGGCTAAGCTTCTGGTGTCATTCTAAGGGGATCCAGTATCTGTCTGCTTGGGATGACATGGTCGACAGACCATGATGCTTTGCCACAGATGGCCTGCACCTGTTGCCCCAGGATTCCGGATACTGGCTAAGGCTCTTGCTGCCCCTATAGTGCCTTCTTTAGGCAAGGTTCAAATAACATATTCACCACTATAACAGGAACAGGCAAGCACAAACTGAGGGTAATGCTACTCAATGCTGGAAGTCTAAATCTCAAAATGCACTCACTCGAGGCACTCCTTGTAATGGAGAACATTGATATCTGTGCAGTGACTGAGACCTGGTTCAAGGCTCCAGAGAGCACCCCTGCACTACCAGGCTATAACTCATAGCACACTTTTTGGCCATGTAACCTACACCGGAACACCCAAGGTGGAGGTGTGTCCATATTCATTAAGGATATCCACCCCTCCAGGCTAGTTGCTTAGCACAATGCATCTGAGGTTATCCAAGTGCAACTACCTCTGGGCTAAGCTGCAATCCAAATCGTAGCTTGCTACAGATCCCCCACCATGCCCCAAGATTTCCACTCCTCTTTTCTTGATGTACTGGAAATTATTAGGGTTCAACCAAACACCCTACTAATGGGCGACTTCACTTACCCCACCATTAACTGGGAAAACTACTCGTGTACCAACTCATTAACTCAACGCTTTCTGAAATTCATAAACTTCAATGCCCTGGATCAACTTGTCCACACACCCACCAGGGGCAACAATATCCTAGACCTAGGCATTACTAACATGAGTGACCGGTGTTCCACACCTGAAGTCAACTCCTTATTGGTCCGATCTGACCATAAGCTAAACACCCTTGATATACACATCTCACCCCCACCCCCCATTAAGGAAACCACAGTATAATATTTCTACAAAGCCAACTACATGCTTCTTAAGACAGAAGTGGTGAACTTCATGACACCCATGCATTTGGACAATACAGTTACAACTGCTGAATCCTACACAAATGCAATCTATAAGCACTTACACGAGTGCATGGATCGTGCTATCCCAAACAGAACCAAGATGCTATCCTCCTAATTAAGGAAGCCAATCTGGTGGTCCCCTGCCATAAATAAACTGTACAACAGAAGGAAGACACTGTTGCAAAAGAGTACAATCCCATGCGTGGAGGAGCTCCCTGGTCAGCCTCAGTAAGATCTCTTATAAGATCCTCCAAAGCTAGCTACGTAAACAAATTTGCCACTAATTCCAAGGACAACCACAAAGCATTCTATAGCTATGTCAAATATCTCAATGTCAACACCCAGATCTGATCTGAGTTACAGCACAAAGGCATGAACATTACAGAACCAACTTATTTGCCAACATCCTGGCAGATAATTTCAGTGCTACCTTTCCCCCCTCTCACCCCCTAAAGGGCCCATATCTATACAGGAAGAATGCAGAGTCCCTGTAATCACAACTATGCAGGTAAAAGCTGCACTCTCTAAAGCCAATATCACAGCATCCATGGGACCGGACAACATTCCAGGCTGCAATTTACATGAACTTCAGAACAAACTGGCTCCCCACCTATGCACCATGTTCAATAATAACCTCACATCAGGCTTTGTGCCCCCTGAATGGCACACAGCAACAGTTATCCCACTCTACAAAGGTGGCGCCACAATGGACCATGAGACCTATTGCCCTATAGGCCTGACTAGCCTGGTCTACAATGCTATGGAACACATCATCATGGATCTCAGTCACAGAGACATTGGGTATCTCCAAACGTTTGATCCCTCCCAGTTTGGCTTTGTTAAGGGCAGACCATGCCCCCTAAACCTGGTGGATTTCTTTGAGACAGTTACCAAGGCATTAGATGAGGGTAAGGAGGTCCACACAGCCTACCTTGATCTCTCAAAGGCTTTCAACACAATTCCCAGTTCTGGTATTATTGACATACCCATCCACCTGAACATTAACCCCTATGTCATGAGATGGTTTGCAAAGTGGCTCACGGACAGAACCCACACAGTAGAAGTTACATACCCTAGGTCCGACTGTAAACCATTTATAAGTGGCGTCCCCCAGGGCTCAGTCCTAGGACCACTCATGTTCAATATATACTTCTCTGAGGTACAGGCAAGCACAGGAGGACTTTGGCTGAAAAGGTTTGCAGAGGACTGCAAATTAGGGGCCATAATTGTTTCCCCAGCTGATACAGACACCCTCCGGAAGGGTCGCACTCAGACGGATACCTGGTGTCAATATCATGGCCCCAAGCTGAATGCCAAAAAGTCCATAGTCATCCCCTTTGGATAAAACTAATTACCAGTGGACTACCACATAGGTGCTAGTCCCCTACATACAGAAAAGGTAATAAGGGATCTGGGAACCAAGTAGATAGCAGTCTCTTCTTGGATAACCATAATGCCAAGGTGGTTAAAATATCCTTCTACATGGCCCCCCAATCTCTAATGGGTTCACATCCAGAATAAAAGGAGGCCATTGTGCCTCTCTATTCATGACTTATTAGACCCATTAAAGGATACAACACCCCATTTGGGATGTACCTTACAAGACAACTGCAACAGCTTGGAAGACCACAACAGTACCACACCAAGAGAATTACTGACCTCAAATAGATGACCTATGCAGACCAACTAAAGAAACTCCAGCTGTACTCGGTTGCATACCGCTTACTCACAGGTGATCTCTGTTTGACATACAAGGCCCTTGTCCAACCCAGTATTGCTGGATATGCTCTACCTAAACAAAAGCCCCTGAGAGCCACATGCTCTAGGGATATACACCTTACCACAACGATAACTAGGACGTGCTGGATGGATAGATTCCTGACCCGTGGACTCCCCATGCTTTGGAACATGATTCCAATGTATATCAGGCAGGCCACCTCACTAGCACTCTTCAAGAGAAACCTAGACGGGTGGATGGGAGACTGACATGTATCCTGGGGATCACTGCTGTGGCTCTGCTGGACAGAGGCACAGGAAACTAATGGCTTTGCTGTTCAGAGGCACAGGGAACTAACCTAAGGGGGTGGTGGAAGCCAACACACTCTAGCTAGGCTTATAAATACCCTTGGGCAGACAGCCTAGTACCTACCTTTGAACTTATTACATGTCTTATGTGCATGAATAGTTAACTAGCTCTTCCATTTTACTTTGCTATCATGCTGATAAACTGTCGGGTGACTACAAGTCATATGTATCCTGTTATTGTGTATTGTAAATGCCAATAGACATAACTAATGTTTGCCTAACATAACAGTAATGCTATGTAAATTGTTTTTTTTTTCAATAATAAATCTTTATTATTTTATCAATTTTTTTATGCAGCAAAGAAAAAGAGATACAAATAATACCCAAATTAAACTAGTAACACCCATACTACAAACTATGTACACTATTTACATAAATGCTTCCATCCGTTAAACAACATCAATGAAGAAAAGAAAGGAGCATGTGATAACAAGAGCCAAAAGATCTACTATCATTAAAATGAATTGTTCTTACCAACTTTCAAACTAAATATGCATGTCCTGGGGTTGAACTGAGTTTGGTACATTAAACTAATATAATGTTGAAAATTTGTTCCCACACCTTCGGGTTATTAATATTCCTTTTATTATCCTTAATTAAAAGTTTGTGTGCTAAAATATGTTTCATGGCTAAACCTTTAAAGTTTTCCCATGAAGTTTGGAATGGAGTCAACCAATTTGTAGCTATATAAAGTTTCATTAGTAAGAAAATATTCATAAGTATAATCATTTGGGTTCTATCCAAATTATTAGGAGGGATATGTAGAAAGTAATGCTATGTAAATTTTAATACATATCTGCCTACAATACTGTACATTACACAGTTATTGGCACAATATCCCACAATGCAAATCATAATTGCACAGTAGGCCAACCTTTGACATGTTATTCTAAGTAATACACCCATACATATGCCTACTGTTACAGTATATCAACATATATTATCCCCTGTTATAGCATGTACTTTTTGGACCAGCCCTGCCACTGACAGCAGCTGGTGAGGAATTGTTTGGTTCAAAGCCCATATATAGCATCCCTTGTGGTGTATGTGGTGTTTGCCTTGTGACCTACATCAGTACACACATAAATACAAGCGCTACTATGCTCAACAATACATCACTACAAGATAACTGTTTCCACTATATGTATTGCATACACTTTCAATATTACAGAACAGGTACTACATACACAGACATACTGAGTGCTCTATATACCTTATTAGTAACCCGAGGTATCGTTGACTGTTATTTCAATCCTTTTCAGTTTGTGTTTCAATCTTCTTTGTAATGTTCTGCTGGTATATACAGATGGTTTGAATGTGTGATAAGCCATCCCTTTATAGTTAAATATCAGTAACGTGCTATCCTGGCCACCAATTGGTGTTCCAAAGTAGTTAATTAGATGCACATCAGCTGTGCAGCTACTCCATTAGTCAATACCATGGCAACAGTGGTATATAATTGAGTACTCCACTTGGGCGTTGTCCCTTTGCCTTACTTTCGAGGAAGACGGTCTGGATGTATTGTTTGTGATGTATTTTAACAGCTATATGGAGACAGACAGAGATATATTAGCTTCATGACTCCCGTGGATTTTGTGTAATGGCTAGAAGATGTTGTTCTACATGTGAGTACAGCTGTTATATTTCAGAACATTGCTACTTATGCAGGGTTTGTTTGTACCTGATACTTCTGCAGATGTTTCAGTCTGGCAAGGATGTTTGGGCAGCTCAAGGCTGTATGGCTATGCATGAAATGTTAGGTGGTTTACAGTGTGCTCACCAGACATCTTTGATTTGGTGTACATGTGTATCATACTGTGCTGTTAATCAGTAATTGGTAACAC